>NC_060904.1:10114497-10386228 GCF_014805685.1 Silurus meridionalis | reverse complement strand
TCAGGCAGTGGCTGAAAATGTAGCATCCAGCTAGAACTCCTTCTGTGGGTTTGGGTAAGCCAGACATGGAGTGGTGCACAGGTGTTTCTTCAGTTCGTTCATTGCATTTTGCTGGGTGTCTGTCGAGGCGAAGGGGTAATCATTCTTCAGGAGTGCTGTGAGAGGGCGTGCAATGTCCGAGTAGTTCTCAATTAACTGTTGAGAATGTCCAAAAGTGCCGTCTCTGTGGAATGTGCTGCTTTGAACCCAGACTGATTAGGATCATGGAGACCAACACTCTAGAATTAACTGAGTTAAATAGATATACAAAGTTAGAATCCTACCTTACCAGAAGAAAGTAGATTCAAGATAGAGCTAAAGCACACTGAAGATTGAGCTGGTTACACCTTCAATATAAGTGAGTAAGCCCTGCCCACAATTCACACCTCTAGTGAGACTGAAACTACCCTTGATTAACCCTCTGGAGTCTGAGGGTGTTTTTGACCCCTTGAGAGATTTTGACATGCTCATACATTTGGTTCTTTTTAGTTGCTTTTAAAATATATTATTGACAAAAAGCTTATTACACTGTATTCAGCACAAACTGGGCTACCATAATATGTAAACAACTTATATGTGTTTGTTTGTATTTTTGACAAAATAAGGTTTATGCGTGGTTTTTGAAAAAGCAAAAAAAAACTCACTGAAATAAGGCCACAAAACCTATAGTAAACATGCTTCCCCAAGACTTTTTGAGAACAGATCTTCTAATGTAGGTTTTTTTATTTTTAATCATGTGAAAATCATCCTGCCTGCTCATTCACCTTAAACAATACTTTGATTTAAAATTTAAAAGACACTTTCTACTTTGAAAGGCCATATGCGAAGAGGCGTCGACATGCTGTGACTGACAGCTTTGTAGACAATGGGTCGCATAATGAGCTGTCGATTACATAATGAGCTGTGGATCACTGAGCCAGGATCTGAGTGAGAAGTACAGTACTACAACAAGGAATGTGTTTCCTTTGTGTTTATTAAAAATACACATTAGCAAGGACAGCATTAAAAAGGGAATTGTGTAACAATAAAACAATACAGTACAGTATGTATAAAAAATAAAGAGTGCAAAAAAAAACAATAACAATACACTACAGTAGGGTTCCTCAAATCCTAGCCTGTAGGGCTACAATACTATGCATTGAATAATAATAGTGTATCCATTTCAGGAATCGCCAAGAACAAACAACGTGAACCCCAACTTAGTTGGCTTGGCTTTCATGTACTGTGTCCTCCCAGTGTTAGCTTTGCATGCTACCATCCTCTCATCCACGGCTTTGCATGTCTTACGGATTGTGTCCATAAGCAGTTTCACTCTGAACAGACGGTCATGTTCAGATGTGCCCCTCTTTCTGTCATTTTCTTCGTCTGCATCTGGGTGACTCATGCGTACATTCCAACGAAATTGTCCTGTATCTGTCCCTTGACATAATTGTTGCTGGAAAGGGAACTGTAAAAATTCTGCTCTGTCGCCAGTAGTCTATGATGGAGGGCAACTTTACCATTGCCATGTAAAATAAGAGCCCAATGTAGCGATACATCTCACTCACGGTTAAATCTCTCCATTTGTATTTGCATCCCTTGGCTATTGACTTGGCAGCTTGAGCATTTGTGTTGTGGCACAAAGTTGACACAACACTGTCCGGGAAAAACATTTTAAATAGACTACATGGAGAATCAGAGTCAGAAGACCTCAGTTGAGGTCTAGGTTCACGTGCGGGCAGGAATCGCAGAGTCTGTGGAACTGTGTCGTTATCTGTCTGATCCTTCCATGACATGGTGGACTGTGTGTGCTGCCTTTGCCCTTTTTGGAGCAGGTGCTTGATCACATCTGTTTATGAAACACACACACGAACATCACTAATTGTGTCATTGGTAAAGTTGTTTGCATATGTCATACAATGCAGTAATGATTTAAACTAAATATAATTTAAGAAAATATAAAATATGTACTTAATCAGGATGATTCTCGGTCAAACTCAAAATGGAGCGACGCCTGCGTGGCCTGGTGTGAGTTTCAGTGAAGGCAGGGGTGATGCAGCCACATTCCTAAAAATAATCAAACAATATATTTTAGGATGATGAATACACTTGAACAAAATATATTTGTTAGCATGCATTGTACAGCCTATAGGCCTATTTGTTGATGGGCAATAGGACAGAAATGTTTGTTGTTGGGCCATAGACCATAATGCATCTCAGACATTTACACCATCACCATTTACAGCTGAGCAAATAATATTGTCATTGATAAAGTTGTTTGCATATGTCATACAAAGCAATAATGATTCAAACTAAATATAATTTAGGAAAATATAAAATATGTACTTACTCAGGATGATTCTCGGTCTAACTCAAAATGGAGCGACACCTGCGTGGCCTGGTGTGAGTTTCCAGTGAAGGCAGGGGTGATGCAGCCACATTCCTAAAAATAATCAAACAATATATTTCAGTATTTTTTGATGAATACACTTGAACAATATATATTTTTTTATCATGCATTGTACATATAGCATTTACACCTCAGCATTCTGGAACATCTCTGCTAGCTAACACTACATAACAGCCTTTCAGGATGATCAGTGACACCAACCAAAACTGAACTGAGGCTAAAATATAACTTTATATAATGTCAACAATATTTAGGGCATACAATTACAAACAGTTAATGTTATAAATGAGCAGATATTGGCGGATTTTTGTTGTAACATTAAAAGACAATGCTGACAAAAGCTAGGCAGAGATGTCTACAAACAATATGAATTTTATATGATCAGAATGTAAGACTTAATAACTTACTCATCGTAGCAACTTGCTGGAAAGTCCTCGCTCTTCAAAATGCAAATGCTCCTCGTCGTAATCGAAATCTTCTTCGGATGAAAAAGTAAATTCTCTGGTATTGTTTTATGCCACTGTCCGGGGGGCGTGTGTGCGTGTGTGTGTGTGACTCAACGTGTGAACTGTTTTACCTGTGAATAGGGGGGGCGTGTCCGGTCACAGCTCATTATCAGATAATGAGCTGCGGTGGAAAATCTGTGCCTCTACTTGGTTTCAAATGATTTATAGTCATTGGAAACATTAGTTTTTTTATTTCACCGACTTATTCTAAAACTACACACTCTAAGCTGTCTAAAGATATATTTTTTATTTCCGTGTGCCGAGTTTCAGCGCTTTTTGATGACGTGTTTCTAAACGAAGTTTACGCAGACAAAGGCGACAGATGGCGCACCCTGACTATTTTATTCATTAAAAAAAAATACGTTTTGTTTATATAGTGAGCATACACAAATAAAAGTAAAAACTTTTCAGAGTTTTAAATGATGTATTACTTTGACATGTTTGATCAAATATGACCGAGCAGTTTAAGCTCTTTTTGCTGGCATCTGAAAAAAAAGCACGTTTGGGCGCCGGCGGCAATTCAGACTCCAGAGGGTTAATCACCTGACCAAACTAATAAGCACAGACCAACACTCAAGAATCAACTGAGTTAAATAGATATGCAAAGTTAGAATCCTACCTTACCAGAAGAGAGTAGATTCAAGATAGAGCTAAAGCACACCTGTGTCTCAAATCCCGGGTACGGCTCTTCCGTCATTAATTCGTTTGACTCATGTGCTGTTAGCTGTGCAGTAGCATTGTCCTTCTCGCATGTGAGGTTGTCAGAAATCATGTAAACAGAGAGCTGGTGATCCTCGGTTAGCTTTGTTCTGCACACTTGTTCTTGGACGACTGGCATGACTGAGACAATAGTGATGATCTTGAAGGGTGCTGTCCACACGGTATGATCTGTGCTTTCTTCCGGTATAATTTCGGCTGGGATGGGGCCGATAATTTGTAAGGTGAGTTCAAAGTCGTGGAAGTCGTAACTCACTAGCCAGCTCAGGCAGTGTGCTTTAGGCACTCTGATGTCCATTGCTGTGCAGATGTGCGGGATGTCACTTCAACCAGGGGCGTGGCTTTCAAGGCAAGGCCCAGTTCCTCACTCTCGGGTGAAGGTTGGTAGAAGCCTAGTGTGTGGTTCAGGGCTTGACCGCTTTTCAGGTTGAGTCGAACCGCAACGCCCTTGGTGTAAGCAGGTACTGCAATCTCTCTTTCACTGATTAAGGTGCAGGCCTCTGGGATGGTTTGTCCTGATATGAGATTTTCAGGGATGATCTTAGCCATGAGGGGCTGTTGGGTTATTGGGGCCCACACCACTTCATTGATCATATCCACATGGGCCCTGAGGCAGATTAAAATGTCTGCTCCAATGTAGTCGTCATGTGGTGGGTCTGGCAGGATCAGGAAGTAATGGGTCATGCACCTGCCATTCCACTTTATGTTCAGGGCACAAATGCCCTTAGCGGTCAATATGGTGGCCGGGCAGGGAACCAAAGGAAATAGTTTGCGCTTGTTAGCCCAAGGGATGCTCGCTGTGTGCATTTTGAGGGTGTTGAACAGTGTGAGGCTGATTGCTGAGTTGTCGGCCCATAGTGCTAGTATGATGTTTGTTGTTGCAGCATCAGCGAGCTGTAGGCCTTCCATGACCTGGGGAAAGTATGAGTCTCAAATCCCTTTGGTTAGCTGGAAAGCACAGAGCAATGACCTTGAACTTTGCTCTCAGGTCAGGTTGCCCTCCCAGCTGGTGGTATGATCGCCCATGACCTTTGTGCCCTGGCAGTCTGTCTTGGATGCTCTCGGTGACAGAGGAGGTAGAGGTTCTCACACTTGAGCCCAGAGTTTTGAGCTGTTTGAAATCTAACAGTGATTCAAAACGGTCAAGTAGGTCCTTGCCAATGACCAGAGGGTAGGTTTTCATTGGGCAATTAGGCAGTCCATATTTTGGCATATCTAGAGCATGTTGAGGGGGGTTTTGCTGTTTCCAGTCGAAACCTGATGCTTGTGTCGGTGAGTGCCAGTTTCCTTTGGGCCATTTAAGTCCTTCCCACGTGGCTCCATCTTTTGGGTTGAGTGGTGGTCGTGGTCTGTCCCAGGATCTCCCAGGGCATCCAGCTTGGTACTTGGGACGGGCACCACCGTGACCATGTGGTTCTCTGTTGGCTGGAAAGCATCATGACACTTGCTGGACAGGTTTGTCACGGTGGCGTTGCTGGGTGCCTTCTAGTGCCAGTTCTGATCATTGCTCAGAGACAGGGTGGATTGCGGGGCCTTTCACAGTCTTTTCAGAAACTGTCCTTTGCTTGTTATAGGCTTTAAAGTCTCACAGCTGTTGGATGGACATCTCCCATGGGCAGACCTGGACCTCCAGGTGATGACTTACAGCGGGGTGTAGGTTTCTGAGGAACAAAGTTTTGAAGTTGAAGTCTTCCTCCATTCCTGGCTCATTTCGGGCTCCGACGTAGGCCTGTCGGAGCCTGTTGTAATAGGCTTGTGTGGTTTCTTGCCTGCTTTGTTTTAGGTCCAGAGCAGTAAACAGTCCTTGCTCTGACTCTGCGTCAGAGAACCCCTTAATCAGGGCCTTTTGAAGCTGCTGATAATCTGTTTTGATCTTCTCTGGCTGCCAATCCAGGAAGCTCCACACCTCGTGGCTGGTAGTGATCCTGAAGAGGTAGAGTTGATCTCCTGTAGTAACACTGGCCACAGTCTGTAAATGAAAGTCAATGTCTTGTAGATAGGCATATATGTTATAGCCTCCTGCAGGGTCTGGTGTGAAAGTAGGAATGTTTCCAGCCGGTTTGTCCAATTCCTTAGGGGCCACACTGTGACTGGAAGGCAGGATTTCTTGAAAAGTCTCCCACCGTTTTGAGTCGAGGTCTCTTGCCCCACCTTTGGAATGTTGATTCTTGTTTTGGGAAAATTAGTCTGCTGGTTAAGGGAAATTTTGTGTTGTGTATTTCCTTTTCAGAGTCTCTTTGTAATCTATATGCGTGTTTTAGCTGCCTGTGAGCTGTGTCAAGTTTGTCTAAGTGCGTTCTTTCTTGATACAGGACATTTATTTCATCTCAGGCACTTTGCAGATGCCCTTCATAGGCCTTAGCTTTGGCAACTCTTTCCTTTAGTTCAGTCTCTGCTCTTATCAAAAGAGACATGGCTTGTTGGAGTTCTTTTTTTCTGCTGTTCTCGGCATGCTGTGTCTACACGGAGATCAGTCAGGGCCTTTTGTAGTTCCTTTACTTTCTCCTGCAGCTCTGTGTCCTTTTCATCTGCCATTTCTCGTGGGCTCTGAGTCTCTGCTATGATTTGTTCTAGCTGGTCGTAAGCCTGTGCCAGATTCCTGAGCCTCCTCAGCTTGGATGCTGAATGAAAATGATTCTTGTTGCAGGCGGGAGATTTTTGCCTCATCCATTTTTGCCTGTGTAATGAGGTTGTAGGTCAGTGATCTGAGGATCTTGGCCAGCTCTTTGTGTCTGTAGTCCTATGTAGGATTGTGGGACATCACTGCACTCAGGTTGTCATCAAGCTGTTCAGGTGTCATCAAGCTGCTCAGGTGTTGCAGATCACCAGCAGTTTCGGGTAGAAGGGTACCCGTCATGGATAACCAGGTCTCTAGTTGATCCCAGTGTGCCACAGGGCTGGATGGTCTGGACATGCTGGCTCACTAGCGAAAAGCAGGACGAGGCCTGTAACTGCTGTTTACGAGTTAGGACGAAGAAAAGGGGGCTCTGTCAGTGTTAGTTTTCTTGCTTGAGGTTGACAGTGCACAGAGACTGGACTTATAGTACTCGGGGCATAGGTGTATAAAGTCCAGTCTTAGTCAGTGCCAGGGAGACAGCTGCCTTAGCTGACAGTGCCAGGGTGGCTTCGCTCGTGGTGGTGCACGGCGGAGGCAACCTTCCTTCCCTGTCCAGTTAAAGGGGAAGTGCTACAATTTTAAACCTAAATAGCCGAACACTTAATTTAAAATTTAAATTTTGTTTACAAATTTTTATTTAAAATAAGTGAGAGGAGATGGGAAGAAAATAAATGAGAAGGAAAAAAAGGGAAAAGTAAAAAAGAATATTAATAATAATGATAATAAAAAATGAATAAATAAAAAAATAATAAAATAAAATAAAAAAAAAGAAGTACAAAAAATGGTAATAAAACAAAACAAAACAAAAATTAATAATAATACAAAAATAAATAAGAATAAAATTTAAATAAGAAAAATAATAATAAATGAAAATAATAAAGATAACAAAAGGAACAAACAAACAAAACCAGGAGGCAGAGAGAGAGAGAGAGAGAGAGAGAGAGAGAGAGAGAGAGGAGTAAGGAGTTTACATTTACATTTGCGGCATTTAGCAGACGCCCTTATCCAGAGCAACGTACAAACGTGCTTTACACACACTGAAGTTAGGGGTTAGGAGGGCATTTGCAAATGTGTTAGACACTTAAACAGCCTGTTCCCTAGTGTTTATCTGAAAGTGTGGTGCCCTAAATTACTTCAATAGTGGGTGTGATTGTTAACGTTTGGGGTAAGATTATTCTCGAACCTACGTATCATGTGACATTTTTTCGACTGGTTTTAAATGAATGAGGCAGGCTTTATTTGCTGCCTCTGAATAAAAGAATGCTCCATTGTGGTGTGTGTCTGCGTATATATGTGTGTGTGTGTGTGTGTGTCACGAACAATATAGCATTGTATTAAAATACTGGGGCCGAGTTTTGAGAGTTGATTGTTTTATGGTTTGAGGGTCCCTGTGAAGTCAACCAGAGAGGCCACATGGGGTTATCTGGTTTTGCTGCAGCATCCAGACATCCTGGAGCCATGTTTTGAGAGAGTGGATTGTTTTATGATTTGAGGGTCCCTGTGAAATCAACCAGAGAGTTTAGGGTTTGTCCTGTTTCGTGTCTTCCGGGGTGGGGGTGTAACACTGTGGTATACAAACCACCAAAAAATGTGTAAGCACTGATGCTCATCCTTTGATTGAAATGTAGATGTCAAGGGTTAAAAGAAATGCTTGGGACATGAAGTCTAAATGACCCCCACCAGCTGTTACATTGTTATTAATGGCCCGGCGATATGAAGCGCTAATAAAACACAAACTACAGATACCATAATACACCGCTTTCAGCTGCCTTGCCGAATGCTAGGCTACCTGGGAACATTCCAGCGTCAATCAAGTCAAGTTTCTGTTGATGTACACAACCCTATTGCAAAGTTATTGCAAAGCTAGCGCCTCACAATGGCGAAGAGAAAAGTTGATTCTGAAAACAGAGCCTTTCAAAACGGTAAACCTGTAAGTCTTATTTGTGACGCTAATGTGGCTGTAATTAAGGAATTTAATCTAAGACAGCACTCTGAGACAAAACATCAGGATAAGCTGAAAAACGTAAATGCAGAGCAGAAGATATAGAAAGTAGAATTAAAGAGGAGTTAAAGAAGAATCTAACATTTCAGCAATCGTTTTTCACCAGATCAAAATCACAATGTGAATCTGCTGTGAAAGCAAGTTTTATTGTGGCAGAGGAAAAATCAGAGCCTAATCAGCAGGGCTATTTACCGAGGGAGAGTTTCTGAAGAGCTGCATGATGAAGGTGTGTGATGTCTTGTGTTTGACAGAAGATATTTTTATTTTTAAGTTATTTAAAATTTAAGTTGATTTATTCTGGAATAATATTCTTGTCTTCTTTATTTATATTTGTTAAAAAAACATTTAGTGTGTTTAATAAATGTTTATCCTGTTTGGCCTGCGCCCTAAAGTGTGCTTTGAGCTTTGGCCCCCTGTGAAATTGAGTTTGACACCCCTGCCTTACTTGATAACTTGCCCTGAATGGAGTAAGCCAAGGTTGCATAGTCTGGACAGTAGCTGGTAGCCAGCCTTAAGCAGACTTCCAATAATCATCAGTCATGGTGAAACAGTATTTAGACTTCATAATTTTTATTTGGGAAAAGGCTTACTTACATAAATAAGTGGAGTCAGTTAGCATGGTGGAGTTTTGCAGGAGCTCACGTGCATTTGACCAGTGACCAGTGGTGAACAGTAACGAAGTAAATTTAATTTGTTACTGTATCAAAGTAGTTTTTTTCATTTACATTATATGAACTTTACTGAAGTATTTCCATTTTACTTTAACTTCACTACAGCCAGCAACCAATCAGGATAATACACTCACACTATTTTGAACTTTTGTTGATTGAACTTACAGTTCAATGGCAGTTCAACAGCATGACTCTAACTTGACACAACACTTATGGTCTTATCTGTGTGATTTTTTTTTAAGTAGTAGAAAAGCAGTTTTTGGGCTCATGGTAATTTTAATAAATACCAATCAGTGTTTAACTAATTATATCTTTCTATTAATAGTTTGGTGTGCTAAGAGTAACATTAGAGTCTTTTCACATAAACGGAGTTGATTACGACTGAGTCTTGTTACAAAAAGTATAATTGAATTTATAGCCATAATGAAATCGTAGTACTTTGGATACTTAAGTACACTAGGAAAAAAAGAAAATGTACTTTTACTGAAGTGAAAGTTCAAAGTGAGCACTTTTACTAGAGAAATATTTTACAGAGTGTATCTTTACTTTAACTCAAGGACATGGTTTGTGTACTTCGTTCACCTGATGGTGACCCATGTGTTAGAAGAGATCTCAGACTTTTTGAAGGCCATCTACCCCTACTACCTTTACAATCTACCAGTTGATCACGATCGTCGTATAGGGGACCCCTGTTTTAATATATGCTGGGAGTTGGAAATCAATAATGCAAATTACTCCCACAAGATATTAGTCACAGAACCACTCTATCACATTAGGTTTTGGTTCACAGATTCACATACCTTTTTCACTGTGCCAAGAACCTGACAGATCTTAAAGATCTCATCGACCTCACTGTTGCCAGGAAAAAGAGGTCGTAAGGTACAGTTGTGTTCAAAATTATTCAACCCCCAATGCTGTAAATGGTTTTAGGGAATTTAGTGTACATTTGTAATTGTATTCAGAATGAAATCCTACAAGGACTTCTTAAAGAACCATATGCAACTAAAATGACATCAATTAGTTTTGTAATACAGTAGTAAATGTTTCTTTTGTGAATTCTTCATTGACATAATTATTCAACCCCCAAGTGACATTCAATCTTAGTACTTAGTACAACATCCTTTTACAGTTATAACAGCTTTTAAACGTGAAGCATAGCTTGACACAAGTGTCTTGCAGCGATCTACGGGTATCTTCGCCCATTCATCATGGGCAAAAGCCTCCAGTTCAGTCATGTGACTGAACTGGAGGCTTGCCCATGATGAATGGGCGAAGATACCGTAGATCGCTGCAAGACACTTGTGTCAAGCTATGCTTCACGTTAAAGCTGTTAGGCTTGCACTGCAACTGCTTTCTTTAAGTCCCACCAGAGGTTCTCAATCGGATTTAAGTCTGGTGACTGCGATGGCCACTTCAAAATGTTCCAGCCTTTAATCTGCAACCATGCTCTAGTGGACTTGGAGGTATGCTTGGGATCATTGTCCTGTTGAAAGGTCCAACGTCTTCCAAGCCTCAGGTTTGTGACGGACTGCATCACATTGTCATCAATATCTCCTGGTACTGAAGAGAATTCATGGTACCTTGCACACGCTGAAGCTTCCCAGTACCTGCAGAAGCAAAACAGCCCCAAAGCATGATTGACCCCCCGCCATGCTTCACAGTAGGCAAGGTGTTCTTTTCTTCATAGGCCTTGTTCTTCCTCCTCCAAACATAGCGTTGATCCATGGGCCCAAACAGTTCTAATTTTGTTTCATCAGTCCACAGAACACTATCCCAAAACTTCTGTGGTTTGTCCACATGACTTTTGGCATACTGCAGTCGACTCTTCTTATTCTTTGGGGACAGCAAGGGGGTGCGCCTGGGAGTTCTGGCATGGAGGCTTTCATTACGCAGGGTGCGCCGTATTGTCTGAGCAGAAACTTCAGTACCCACATCTGACAAATCTTTTCTCAGTTCCTCAGCAGTCACACGGGGACTTTTCTCCACTCTACGCTTCAGGTAGCGCACAGCAGTCGAAGTCAGCATCTTCTTTCTGCCACGACCAGGTAGCGTTTCAACAGTGCCCTTTGCCTTGAATTTGCGAATGATGCTTCCTATGGTGTCTCTTGGTATGTTTAACATCTTTGCAATCTTCTTATAGCCATTGCCCTTCCTGTGAAGAGTAATCACCTGTTCTCTTGTCTTCCTGGACCATTCTCTTGACCTCACCATGTTTGTAACCACACCAGTAAATGTCTAGAAGGAGCTGAGTATCACAGTCATTTTAAAGCTGCCTAATTGGTGCTTATTAGGCTTTATTGCTGCTCCTGATATCCACAGGTGTTTTCAATACCTGATTGAAAACACTTCATTGAACCTCTGTTCTTCAGAGTGGTAGTCTTTAAGGGGTTGAATAATTATGTCAATGAAGAATTCACAAAAGAAACATTTACTACTGTATTACAAAACTAATTGATGTCATTTTAGTTGCATATGGTTCTTTAAGAAGTCCTTGTAGGATTTCATTCTGAATACAATTACAAATGTACACTAAATTCCCTAAAACCATTTACAGCATTGGGGGTTGAATAATTTTGAACACAACTGTATATAGCTCTGCCATAATGCAGCCAACTGCCCACATGTCTATTGGAGAGCTATACACAGATGACCTAAGAAGCACCTCTGGAGCTCGATACCTGCATGCAAGTGCACACACAGACAAACAAACACACACACAAAGGTGGTATGTTATGCATCATAGACATTTATAGCTAATAAGTAAGTGAAATGTAATAATTAATACACAGAAGTAAATTCACCATTAATTTAACCTTTTTTTTAAGTCAACATTGAGTTAAACATGCCTGCCAGAGATAATTAATGACGTCCACATTCATATCATTCATGCCCTACGTGAATTTGTTGTCTCTCTTTGTTTTCACTCATTTAATGTCTCCACTGTAATTAAGTAATTTTTTTGTGCACTTCTACTTTTTAAAGTGAACCTCACACCATAAGTAAATTTAAAGGGAAACCCTTTAGTGAACCTTTTAGTATTTTCTATTCTATTTTAATATTTATCTCAAATAAATATGACCCAAAACATAATTACATAACCTATCGTATAATATAACATAACAATAAGATTACCAAACGTCCAAAGTACAAAGTGAGCACAATAAAAAAAAAAGACAAAAATAATATACTTGACCATTAAGGAAAATGATCTAATATTACATATCTGTGAGTGGCAAAAGGAATAACCTCTAGGATTAGCAGTTAATTTGATGGTCTTATTAGAGTCCATCCGTTTTCAAATAATAGGACAAAAATCATGTGCCAGTGTGTTCCATGTTTTATTTAAAGAACAGGGATCAACCACAGTCTGATCTTTACCACATGTGATGAGCATGCTATCCCACTCCTCTTTTTCTATGAATAAGATAGTCAGAGCTCATAAGGAGCACCAGCTCGAGGTCATTGTGGTGATCCGAGCTGCAAACCTCAGTGATGTGGCTTACAAGACTGTCCTGATGATCAACCTGATGACCTATCAAGCCGTTTTGTTTGAGATTTGTTTGAAATTTTCCCTTTGAAACATCACTTGCAATTACATTTACAATATTTGGCCAACAGCCTTATCCAAAGCGACTTACAATTCTCTCATTCATGCAACTACGTTGTTGAGAATTAAGGCCTTGCTCAAGGTCCTTCCAGTTCCAGTTGACTATTAATTCTGAGCCTTCACCAGTTTTTGTCAACCCCTTAAATAACTGCTTGACTTTTACTCAAACATCTGTTCTTCTTTATTAACCATAAATATTATAGTCCTGAGAAAGTAATCTACCATGTTTATGAATAAATGATAGCCCCTGCAATATCTGAAAGGTTATGTTCCTGATGACAACTTGTTTCTAAAAACAAGAAAATTACCACAAATGACAAATGACTCTGGGTTTGATTCTATGAGAATTATTTAATGGGATTTCATATAGTAATCACTATGATTTTGAATTTTAAAAAAATGTTGAAAAAAACTTCAGACAAAATGTCTTCCTTACAATGCAAAGGTAAACCTGTCTTGGGTCAGTCTGTAAAGTCTACAGATTTTATACCTATGTCTTTCATCAGCTGGTAGAGATTTTCCTTCATATATTCAAACACGAAGTACAATTGGTCATTTTCTCTAATTACTTCCTTTAGTTTCACCATACTGGCATGATTCAGTTTCTTTAGTGACTGAAACATACCAAAATTAATTTTAAATGTTACGTCGTTTCATTGTTTAAAAGCAATTGTATCATAGTAATAAAAAACAGAATAAATAATATTATTTCAGTGGATGATGGTTGTAAAACTCACCTTCACTTCTCTTAGGTTCATACACTTCTCCCAGGAGTAGAACTTTCTCTTCATTCTATGAAAGAAAAAATAATAGACAAGCTTAATTTCCATTGCTTCATTGTTTAACAAAAGACCACACATTAATGTTTCTTTGTAACTTATTTGTATGGAAAACAGCACCTTGCATTAGAACAAATTAAATGCTTTGGCTCTTTAAACAAAACAGTCATATTATGTTTGGAAAAAGCTAACACTAAACATCATAGACATAGACTTGACATTTAACAATTAATTTCCCTTTTCCTAAAATTCCAAAACTTTTGATCTTTACAAAATCTCTACAAAAATTGAAGTCAAAGACAAATACACTTATCAATTTTATGTGGTTATTTTTAGTTTTACAGTTTTTAGTTTAATTACATTTCAAAATCTACAACACATCAATTCTAATTTAAAATGATGAATAAATAGGCACAAAAAACAAAAAAAGGTTACTAAATGGTACATTTAGTATTTGTGAAAATATATGTTCACACAAAAATGCTTAGCACCTGTCCCAAATTCATCTCTATTTAGAATTTCACCTGGGCCATTATCACCATCCCTTTACAGAAAACACACAAGGTGTAATGTTCAACAAATTGATATATTTGTTTCAAACACTTTATGACATTTATGACATGAATTATCCTCCTGCTTTCTACATGAAGGAAAATTATAAATTATTGTTTTCAAACTGTATCATTCATCCGAAAAACACTGTCAGCTTAAATGTCAGTAGCATTTTCATATCTGATACAGTTTACCACTCTTTTTTCCCAAAATGTTTGAATAGTTTTTTGTAATATATTTTCTGTTTGCATATTGCCATGCCAATGCAGTAGTAACAGCCCATCAAGTATTGTAGTAATAGATCCAGGTTTACAGAGAGTTTTTGACATTTTTATTTAGAATTGTACTTAAAATAGAAGACTATTGCAAAAAGTCAAATGTACCAGATCATACCAGAACCATACTAAATATCAGCACTTTTGGAGAAAATTGTAATACATGAAATAGAAAGTCTTATTTCGGCTGCTCCTGTTAGGGGTCACCACAACAGATCATCCAGATTCATATCACTGTGTCCTCTACTTCTGCCTCTATCAAACCAACCACATACAGGTCTTCCCTCACATCCATAAACCTACTCCTCTGCCTTACTTTTTCCCTTCTGCCTGGTTCTACCCTCAGCAGTCTTCTACCGATAAACCCATGTGTCCAAACCATCTCAATCAAGCCTCTCTCACCTTGTCAACAAGCGTCCTACCTGCGTAGTCCCTTTAATAAATACATTTTTTTATCCTATCCATACTCGTTATTCCAATGAAAATCGAAGCATCTTCAGCGCCGCCTCCTGTCTTATTGTCAATGCCATTGTCTCTAAACTATACAACATAGCTCACCATAGTCTTTCACTCTTGCAGATGTCCTTCTATCACATATCACTCCTGCCACTCTTCTCCACCCACTCCACCCTGCCTACACTCTTTTCTTCACTTCTTTAACACACTCTCCATTACTTTGCACTGTTGACCCCAGGTACCTGAACTCCTCCAACTCTTCTTCCTGCAACCGCAACCCTCAACTGCCCTCCCTCTAATTCACAAATGTACTCTGTCTTACTCCTACTGATTTTCATTCCCCTTCTCTCCACCGCATACCTCCACCTCTCCAGGCTCCCTACTCTCACCACAAATCACAATATTATCCGCAAACATCATAGTCCAGGGAGACTCCAGTCTGACCTTGTCCGTCACCCATCACCACTGCAAACAGGAAAGTGCTTTCAGCCTGGCTTCCACTACTATTTCCCATATCTTCATGGTGTGACTGATCAACTTAATTTCCCAGTAGTCTGCACATCTCCCTTATTCTTTAAAGATAGGTACCAGTACACTCCTTCTTCAATCCTCAGGCATCCTCTCACCTTCAAAAATTTTGTTGAGCAACCTGGTTAAAAACTACACTAATGTCTCTCTTAAACATCTCCATGCAAATGCCTTTTCCTTGGCTTTTACCACATCTCTCTTCACCTTCTGCTGCATCTCCTTGTACTCCTGCCTACTTTTATCCACGTCTCTTTGTCTTCCTTTCTCTTATCAGATTCTCTTATCAGACACCAAGTACCTTTCTAGCTGTCTCCCTTATCACTTCTGCAGTAGTTGCCCAATCATCCTGCACCTCTTCACCACGACCGAGTCCCTGTCTGACCTCTTCCCTGAATCTCATACTATAGTCTTCATCCTTTAGTTTCCACCATCTTATTCTTCTTTCAGGCCTCACTCTCCTCCTCTTCTTCTTCACCTCTAAAACCATCCTACAGACCACCATCTGATGCTGTCTAGCTACACTGCCCCTGCCAACACCTTACAGTCCCCAATCTCCTTCAGGTTGCATCTCCTACATAGAACATGGTCCACCTGTGTGCACCTTCCACCATTCTTTTACCTCACCCTATGATCCTCCTTCTTCTAAAAATAAGTGTTTACCACTGCCGTTTCTATCCTTTTAGCAAAATGTACCACCATCTGCCCTCCCACATTCCTCTCCTTAAGTCCATACCCACCCATTAGCTCCTTATCACCTCTGTTCCCTTCACCTACATGCCCATTAAAATCTGCCCCAATCACCAATCGTTCATTCCTAGGTACACCATCTACCACTTTATCACCATCAACTCACTCCAGAATTTCTTCTCCTCCATCTCACAGCCCACTTGTGTAGCATAAGGAATGCTGACATTAATCACCATCCCTTCCAGCTTCATGTTCATCACCCTATCAGAAACTCTCTTTACCTCCACTACACTCTTGCTGTACTCTTCCTTCAGAATCACCCCTACCCCTTTCTCTTTCCAATCCACACCATGATAAAACAGTTTAAACCCACCTCCAATGTTCCTGGCTTTACTCCCTTTCCATTTGGTCTCCTGACCACACAACCTCTCTACCTTTCTCCTATCCATCATATCAGCTACCTCTCTTCCTTAACCAGTCATAGTACCAACATTTAAAGTACCAACCCGAACCTTCTCTCTCATAAACTTCTCCTATTCCTGTTGTCTCTGTAGACGTCTTCCTCCTCTCCTTCTCCTCCTTTGGCCAACAGTAGCTCAATTTCCACCCTGTTCACTAACAATACCCATGGCAGTCGTTAGTAACCCAGGCCTCGACCGATCTAGTATGAAAGTTCTCTAAATAGCTGCTCTAAATTCCTCTAAATAAAATCCTTCCCATCACTGTCACTCTTCCTAGCCAATTAAGACAAATCCTTTTCTCCTTCCTCCTTCCTTCCTTCCTCCAAATTCTAATACAGTTCATAATATGCTATTTCCTTAGCTTTTTCCACATCCCTCTTTACCTGTTCCTTGCAGCTCCTTGTAATCCTGCCTACGTTTTTCATCTCTCTGGAATCCTTGGCCGAACATACACACGTGTCATCCGAATAAGACATTTTTTGCTTTAGATATTAGACACTACCTGTTTCCCTGAATTCGCCATAAATATGTCGTTTCGCCTTGGCAGCCTGTTCAAAATATCAAAAATCCGTTCGCAATTTATCATCTACAATGTCTTGGCATCATGTTCACCACGTTTAATGTCAATCGCATGAATTCCTAGGAGGAGTATTTAAAAGTTCATCGCATTTTTGAAACCATCCAAAATGGACGACTTCCTGTTGGGCTAATAGGTTTGATTGTGAAAGTTGTTCGGGTCGGTGAGATCTGTATGCATACCAACTCCCGTACATGTGCGTACATGCTTGCCCGATCTGTGCACCGTCATTTGTTTTTGCATTACAGGGGGCGCTACAGGGCCCTACTGCCACGCCTATGTTCCAGCCTTTCACTGGTCCTAATGGCAGACGACTTTGACGTCTGTGCCAAATTTCCGGTGTTTTCGAACATGTTAAGGCACCCAAAGTGCATGCCAAGGGCTTAAATACGCCTGAAAATGAAATTAACGTTTGACGCGTTGCCATGAAAACAGCGTTCGAGATATCGAAAATCTATTATCTACAATGTCTCGTCATCATGATGACTACGTTTGGTGTCAATCACATGAATATCCTGGGAGGCGTATTTAAAAGTTCACCCAATGCAACTGTCAAAAAATCCACCTTTTGTGACTGACACACTTCCTGGCACCTGTTGGTGGCGCTATGTCCGAGATGCGATCGGAATCCTTGGCCGAACATACACACCATGTGTCATCCCAATAAGACATTTTTTGCTTTAGATATTAGACACTTCCTGTTCTCTGAATTCGCCATAACTTTGTCGCCTCGCCATGACAGCACCGTTCGAGATATCAAAAATCCCTTCGCAATTTAGCACGACGCTGACGTGTGTGCCAAATTTCATGAGTTTTCGAGCATGTTAAGGGACCTCAATTGGCCAATGTGTGTAAAAAAAAAAAAAAAAAAAAAAAAAAAAGTTACAAATAATAATCTGAGCAAAAACAATAGGGCTTCGCACCTGCTCCCCGGTGCTCGGGCCCTAAATACAAATCTAGTGCAACAGTTAGTGCCTAAAAGCTAATAGAAGCATAAGTGTAGACCTGCCTGAATGTGCAATCCAAAGCATGCTCATTTGTTGATGTTGCACCAAAGTGGCCTAGGCCCTGTGCACTTTTACTATGTTTTTTTTCACTGTAACTGGAGTATCATTTTGCATGGCAACCGTTTGTTCTGGACAGCTACAGTGTCTCAAAGGGTCATTTATAATTCATCTTACTTAACCCTGTTAAAGGAAGAAACTTATAAGACGCTATGGCCTCTAGCCCAGGGGTGGGCAAACTTTTTGACTCACGGGCCACAATGGGTTCTAAAATTTGACAGAGGGGCCGGGCCAGGATATATACATATATATATATATTATAGATATATACATACATACATACACACATGATACACATTATATATATATATATATATATATATATATATATATATATATATATATATATATATATATATATATATATATATATATATTTATATATTTATATATTTATATACATACATACATACATACACACACACACACACACACACACACACACACACACACACACACACACACATATATATATATATATATATATATATATATATATATATATGTATATATATATATATATGTCAGAAATCTTGCTTTTTTGTATGTGAACAAATACTTATTTTCCACCATAATTTGCAAATAAATTCCATAAAAATCAGACAATGTTTTTGTCTCTCATATTTGAAGTACACGTATGATGAAAATTACAGGCCTCTCTCATCTTTTTAAGTGGGAGAACTTGCACAATTGGTGGCTGACTAACTACTTTTTTGCCCCACTGTGTGTATATATATATATATATATATATATATATATATATATATATATATATATTATAGATCATGTCTCCCTGTTGTGCTTGCATTTACAGTATCAAGATGTTTTTTTTTTCCATCTTTTTAGTAATTATACACCATATGGGCAAATTATTGTGACCCCTGACCTATAAGTAAAGGTGCTTTATACTTGGGCCCAAGAGTGGCAGCTTGGAGCTTGAACCCCCAACCTTATGATCAGAGTTATTTTATAGTCAATGCTGTCCACATCGCAAACATCACAAAATTATTTTATAATAATATGAACAGGAGGGAGTCTTTAACATTTTTTTTTATTTTAATTATTTTAAGAACTGCTATCTGTAAACAGAATGAAGCAAGCCCACCTAAGAGGATTATAAATGTGCCAGGATACAGGCTCTTCTGTGCTGTGACCTATAATAAAATAGAGAATTAAGTTGGCATAAAAGTTGGCATAAAACTAAAAAAACAAAACATTTATTTGAAAGAATGTTTTGTTCTTGACATCATCAACCCACTGTTACAGAACCCTATCCTTGGGGAAAATGATAAAGGTAGGTGAATTAGCACACATGGAGAGTTTAAATAAGATCTTGCATCAGCATAATGCTGTCTGTTCCTGATCAGCTTGCCTGCTAATTGAATTGAATTGTCTATGCTGTTGCTTTAAATTTAAAAGCACAACATTCTAGCTTTAGAACTTTGTATGCTGTGGCTTAAGAATTGCCTTCACTATATAAGGGGTCTAAACCTGTTTCAGTACAAGTTTGCACAACCCACCAAACACCATTGGTATGAACTGGAATGCTGATTGTATGCTAGGCCTCCTAGCCCAACATCATTGTGTCACATGCTCTTCTGGTTGAATAAGCAAAAATACACACAATTTTGTACCTCTTGATGGCCACTAGCTCCCCGGACTCGTTGCTTCTGCCCATAAGCACGCTGCCATAGGTGCCATCCCCCAGCTGCTTCAAAGTGGTTTAGCAGTTCATCCTTCTTTATGCAGCTTCCTCCCTCTTCCAGATTTAAAAGAACACAAGTGGAAAGAATTTACATAACTCACATATACTTAACTGCACAAAATGTTTTTCTTAAGACATCTCATATAGGCAACAGGTAATATTTAGATATGTTTCTATATTATAGTGAAAATAAAAAAAACTGAAATATCTTGCTTGCATAAGTATTCAGCCCTCAAACATTGTTATATGTATGAGCCACCTTTTGCTGCAATAATAGCTTTAAGTCTTTCGGGGTACAAACTGTATGATACCAGCTTTGCACACAGTGACAAAGTGTTTTTGGAAGTGATTATGGATGGTGTGTCTTGAGGCATGGGATGCTTTTGATTTACCCCACACATAACGTTTTTAGTTATGACCGAAAAGCTCTATATTGGTCACATGCTTTCAGATGGCAGTTTTTGAGAGATGCTTCTTGCTACCTTTCCTAAAATGTCAGCGTTATGCAGGGATTTTGATATGATTGACTGGTCCACCATTACACCCCTCTTGCCACTAAACTCTGTGGCACCTTTAAAGGGATTGATGTCCTCTCTGTGGCTCACAAGTCTTCTTCTTTTTGAGAGATTTGAGAGGCACTTTATGCCTAATTTTCAGACTTCCAATTCAGAAAATGGTAATAGTGCACAGGTAGATGCCACTAGTTAAGTATTGTGTCCTTGTTAAGGCAGTTTATCTCAGCAGTGCTACCTGACAGCTTCCATATAACAGGAGTTAAATATACAAGAAAAATATTCAGTTTATTATTTTTCACAAAAGAAAAACATGTCCCCTTACAATAACTAATTTTGAGTTCCAGTGTCTTAAAATAAAATATTTAACCAAATGAATTTCTAAAGTACCTTCTGTGCATTACATAAATAAAGTAATAAATAAAAACCAAACTAGCAGGTTTACTTTAAGATGCAAATCACTGTAACACAATAACAGAAAGGCTAGATGCCTTTAGCAGCCATTAATTGCAAAAGACTTGCATCCATGTTGTCCAACGACTTTCAAGCCTGTGAAAATTAAGATGCCTATGTTAAAAAAAATAATAATAAAAATTCTTCCTATAAATTTAAAATTTTCATGGTATACAGAGGCAAAATTATGAAAATCTGTGTCACTCTCAAAATACAGATAAAACTGAATTCAATTCAGGTTTTTTTGTAGCACTTTTATCAATAGACATTGTCCAAAAGCAACTTTTAAAGACAAATATGTTATAGAATTAGAATGTTAGTGCCTATAATTTAACCCTTATAAGTATATCCATAAAGAGCAAGCCAGTGGCGACAGTGGCAGGGAAAAAACTTCTGGTATGGTATAAGGAAGAAACCTTGAGAGGAACCAGATTCAAAAACTTCATGGAACTTTAAAGTTGCTCATGTGGAACAGTCCTCAGCTGTGCAGCCAAATATGTTTCACATATGTACACAGATTTAGTACACCCCTTTTTATAGCATGATATTCCCTGATGACAGTAGCCTTTTTCAGCAGGATAATATTCACTGAAACACTTAAATTAGCATTTTCCAAGTTTGCTTTGTAGAATTCAAGAGTTATATTTATATTAAGTTTGTAATCTTGCATACCAGTGTAGATTTATTAATTGCTAGAGACTCAAAGCACTTTTGTACGTCACTCTGGATAAGGGCCTCTGCCAAATGCTGCAAATCTAAATGTAAAATGTAAATAATATCCCTGCTGCTATAAAGGCAAATGTTGTGTATATACACTGTTCAATAGCATTTATATATCACATTCAAAATAAAAAGATACAAAGTTGCTAAGACACAACTCTGTTTTTTTTTTAATCATTATTTTAAGAGCTGCTATCTGCGGAAAGAACGAAGCAAGCCTATCTAAAAGGATTATAAATGTGCCAGGATACAGGCTCTTCTTGTGCTGTGACCTATAATAAAATAAAGAATGAAGTCTGTAAAATTTGGCATAAAACTACGAAACAAAACTTTTATTTAAAATAATGTTTTGATCTTGGCATCAAACGCTGTTACATAACCCTATCCTGGGGGAAATGATTTAGGTAGAGATAATGACTGCAAATTGGATTTTTTTTACATTTTAAACCGATTTAATACTATAATTTCTGCAATGTCATTTTTTGCATTTTATACCTGAATCATAGCATCTAGTACTTTAATAAGTTTAGATAAACATCAGTCACTTTTGCAATCCAAGTAACGTTTCTAAAATTATTTTTAATATAATTAAAAACTATTAAAAAAAAAAAAAAAACCCAGAGGATTTAAGGCAGCTTGAAGTGGTTTGGTACACTCCACTTGGCAAGTAATCGGTTAGAAAAGGAGTTTTGGAGGAATCAGACAAACAAATGAAGTGTAATGACATCAGCATTATTCTTAAATTCAAATATTCAAATTCTCTGTAGCATAGGCAAAACCAGCCACATTATTTTAAGCTTGTCTGAGACAGCTAGAATGTGTTTAGCTGTAACAGATAACTCGATAACTTCGTCGGTTAAATTCAGCCTATGTTTTAACTGATCTAAAGCCTTTTCATTTTTTAAACTCACCGCACTTTTCCGTTGTCTGGGACAGAAGATAGCGAAGCTGTGGGTAAGATAATAGGTTAAATACACTCGTCTGTCCAGATAAATCGTATATTGTCGTGTCTATGGCAACGAGGACTCTATCATTACGAACATGCGTCACATGAACGGGCAGGCATGGGCTTGTGGGATATGTTGTCTGCCAGAGCCAAGGTGATTAAGAAGATTTGTGTATTAAGTTATTTAAAAGCTGCTTTCAGGTTGAACTGTTTATTTAATACTATATATATGTCACTATATGATGCATTATAAGTCACTATATTATGCATTATAAGTCACTATATTATGAATTATAAGTCACTAAATGATGCAAAAATGGAAAATACCTTTTTGTTCCCGCATGAGTAAGTCACTGGTTGGAGAACTATTAACGAATGAGTGTTGAGTCTGAACGAGAGTGATATTGTGAAGATTGGCTGAATACAGTGTACTGAATAGAAAATTATAAGTCATAAAACACAACCACAATTCCGAACCACACAAACAAATCTTAAACCAAAATAGCAAACCATAACAACAGCAATTCAGACCAATCGGAAGTGTTGTGTTTACGTGTATTTGTCAGGAGATGGCGCTGTAATCTACATGTTCGTAAAGGTGTAGCGTAGGCGCTAATGTGAGTTGTTGCACCCGCTGCCAATTATATAACTTTATGAATACGTGCTACCTTTTCCCTTTTTCTTAATTCTGTCATATCTAATCTTGCCGGAGTTCTTACTTGCACTTTGATCATACTGCACAGTGTTCTTATCTATTATGAAACAACACTCTTACCTAATAATGTTGTATTTATGATTATATTTATTTATCATAGTAGCTTTGTCATGTTACAATAAATTCATTTGAAATTTCCCACAGTAGTCGAGACATTGATATTTACATTAGACAAGGTAATCCGCTCAGCCTGTCTAATGAAGCCCAGGAATGTGTCAACATGGTAAAAGACTTGTTACTTCAAATGATAGCGAGATAAGGTTGGATGATGTGGAGATGGTGAAGCAGGAAGTGGATAGGATTAGTAAGGAGGAAGTGAGAGCAGCGATTAAGAGAATGAAGAGTGGAAAGTCGGTTGGACCAGATGACATACCGGTAGAAGCATGGAGATGTTTAGGAGAGATGGCAGTGGAGTTTTTAACAAGATTGTTTAACAGGATTTTGGAAGGTGAGAGAATGCCTGAGGAATAGAGGAGTGTGCTGTTACCGATCTTTAAGAATACAGGAGATGTGCAGACCTGCAATAACTACAGGGGAATTAAGTTGATCAGTCACACCATGAAGTTATGAACACCATGAAGTTATGAAGTTATCCTGTTTGCAGTGGTGATGGACAGGTTGACAGAAGATGTCAGACAGAAGTCTCTATGGACTATGATATTGTTATTTGTGGTGAGAGTAGGGAGCAGGTTGAGTAGAGCCTGGAGAGGTGGAGGTACGCGCTGGAGAGAAGGGGAATGAAAGTCAGTAGGAGTGAGACAGAGTACATGTGTGTAAATGAGAAGGAGGGCAGTTGAGGGGTGCAGTTGCAGGGAGAAGAGGTGGAGAAGGTGGAGGAGTTCAGGTAGCTAGGGTCAACAGTGCAAACTAATGGAAAACGTTTTAGAGAAGTGAAGAAAAGAGTGCAGGCAAGGTGGAGTGGGTGGAGAACAGTGACAGGAGTGATCTGCAAGAGTTAAAGGGAATGTTTATAGGAGTGTGGTGAGACCTGCTATGTTGTATGGTTTAGCGATAATGGCATTGAGTAAAAGACAGGAGGTGAAACTGGAGGTAGCAAAGCTGAAGATGTTGAGGTTTTCGTTGAGAGTGACGAGGATGTAGGTAGGAGAATGCTGAGGATATAGCCACGAGGAAGGAGGAAAAGAGGAAGACCAAGGAGACGGTTTATGGATGTGGTGAGGGAAGACATGCAGGTTGTTGGGTTGAAAGAGGCAGAGACAAAGGACAGGGTGGTATGGAGACGGATGATCTGCTGTGGCGACTCCTAATGGGAGAAGCCGAAAATAGAAGAAGTAGAAGATTAATCAAAATTTAATTATTTAATTAATTAATAAAGATTCACATTTCATGTATAGCACATTTATCGATTTTCAACACTCCAATCCAGTCCTTACTTATTTAATTGTGTAATGCAATAGTTTGAAATAATTAAAAAATAGTTTTTTTTAGTCATGACGTTTTATTTTATGAATGTAAAACTCCCCCCCATGAAAATTAACAATTGTGTAAGCTATGCCTTATTTATAAACAGTCATGATTTTTACGGAAACATAGCTCAGTGACAACATTCACTGCAGCGCCATTGTGCTAAAGGGTCGCAGTGTTTTCCATGCGGACAGAACGGAAGTGGACTCTGGTAAGCGTAAGTGTGGAGGTCTGTGCCTTTATGTTAACAAATCATGGTGCACAGACTCTACTGTAACTGAAAGTCATTGCTCAGTCTCTGCTTATTTAGAGTTTTTAATGATTAAGTGCAGGCCCTTTTATTTACTGAGAATTCTCAGCCATTGTTGTGATTGCAGTGTACACTCTTCCGGACGCTCAAGCTAAGCTAGCTATGGAAGAACTGCATGCAGCTATCAACAAACAACAGTCTGCACATCCTTAAGGAGTTTTAATCATTGCTGGAGACTTTAACCACTCCAACCTGAGTACTACCAAAGTTTCACCATATTGTCTCCTGCTCTACCAGAGGGGACAACACACTCGATTAGGTATATACAAACATACTCAAGCATACATGGCCATTCCTCTTCAGCATTTGAGTCATGTCTCTTTGTTCATGATACCCAAATACACACCACTGATCAAACCGGTAATACCAACTGTGAGGATAGTAAAGTTATGGCGAGAGGGAGACATTTCTTCTCTAAAGCAACAGTTTCCGGCTACTGACTTGAACATGTTTGCCTCACAGGCCACACTGGACTCTCACTCAGACATGTACATCTACACATTATCTGTTTTGGACCATATCAACATGTGTATTGACAATGTCACTACCGTTAAACATGTGAAATGCTTTCCTTTTCAGAATCTTCCAGGCACACAGTGCGCACTTTCGGTTTTGTGGCACACACTTCCGTGTTGGCGGCCATCTTGCAGTTTTTCGCACGCCTCCCTGTATTTAAGGACACCCAAGACTTTAACTGGGGGCTAGATTATCTCACCGGCTTCCTGCTCTACCAGAGGGGACAACACACTCGATTGGGTATATACAAACATACTCAAGCATACATGGCCATTCCCCTTCAGCATTTGAGTCATGTCTCTTTGTTCATGATACCCAAATACACACCACTGATCAAACGGGTGAAACCAATTGTGAGGATAGTAAAGTTATGGCGAGAGGGAGACATTTCTTCTCTAAAGCAACAGTTTCCGGGTACTGACTTGAACATGTTTGCTTCACAGGCCACACTGGACTCTTACCCAGACATGTACATCTACACATCATCTGTTTTGGACCATATCAACATGTGTATTGACAATGTCACTACCGTTAAACATGTGAAATGCTTTCCTTTTCAGAATCTTCCAGGCACACAGTGCGCACTTCTGGTTTTGTGGCACGCACTTCCGTGTTGGCGGCCATCTTGCAGTTTTTCCCATGCCTCCCTGTATTTAAGGACACCCAAGACTTTAACTGGGGGCTAGATTATCTCACCGGCTTCCAAAGCCATGGGCTTCCAAAACCACTCTAGACTGGTTTTTGTTTTGTGTTACTGCTCTGCCCTTCATATTTCTGTTCACTGTTTTTTTATTTTTTGGACTGTTTTTTGGACTGTGTGTTTGCCTTGCCCTGCTTAAAACTTTTCATATTAAAGACCGTTTTCACCTAACTCCTGCTCGCATCCTGCACTTGGGTCCTCACTTTCCCAGGCACACCCACACGCCCTGACAGAATCATCTGGTCATACTTCAAGTGAGTTACTGACAGTCCTAATCAGAAGCCATGGAATGACTCTGAGGACCCTCTCTTGCTGAAAGCAAGTGATACTGCTTTTAAATGTGGCAATGCGGAAGACTACAACAGAGCCAGGGCCAACCTGAAAAGAGGTATTAGAAGAGCCAAACACGCATACAAACTCATAAAAGAGCACTTCCACAACTCTGACCACAGACGGACTTTTATTCGGTATTTAGCAGAGTGGATGCAGAAAAGGCAGCTGGCCCGGATGGCATACCGGGATGTGTTCTCAGAGCATGCGCTGGACAACTTGCGCAGGTCTTCTCTGACATTTTCACTGGCCCAATCCACGGTTCCTACATGCCTGAAGACTTAAACTATCATACCATTGCCTAAGGATTGAACTGCAGAATGCCTGAATGATTTTTGCCCAGTTGCACTGACCCCTATTGTTATGAAGTGCTTTGCTGGTTCTGAAATACAGGCCTACGACTTACACTGGCCCACACCAGGCCCGATCAGGTCGACAGAGGATGCAGTATCCGCGGCTCTTTATTCAGCCCTCACCCGCTTGCATAAAAAACAACACCTTCATCAGAATGCTGTTCACTGACTTTAGTTCTGCATTCAATACAGTCCTCCTCACTGTACTGACCACTAAGCTTAGTGACCTTGGTATCTGCACCTCCATTTGCAGATGGATTCTGGACTTTCTCATCAACAGACCTCAGTCTGTTAGGTTGGGCAATCAGGTATCCTCAACTCTCATTCTGAACACCAGCATCCCACAGGGCTGTGTTCTGAGCCCACTACTCCACTCCCTGTTTACCCATGACTGTGCTCCTCTGCACAATTCCAACATCTTCATCAAGTGTTCAGATGACACCACCGTGGTGGGCCAGAGCAGCAACAACTACGATTCTGCCTACAGTTAAGAGACCCAAAGCCTGACAGCATGGTGTGCCACCAACAACCAACCTGACCTGACCCTCAATGGCATGAAGACTTAAGAGCTGATTGTGGACTGCTGTTATATTATTTATATATATATATATATATATATATATATATATATATATATATATATATATATATATATATATATATATATATATATATATATATATATATATATATATATATATATATATATATATATATATATATAAAATATAACAGCAGGAGACATTTCCAGTGTACTTTAATGGAATGGAAGGTAGAGAGGGTCTCCAGCTTTAAATTCTTGGGAGTCCACATCTCTCAGGAGCTGTCCTGGAACCACAACACTTTAGGTTAGGAAGGCACAACAGCACCTGTACTTCTTGAGGAGTCTTAAGTAAGCTCATCTGTCCCCAGGGATTTGAACAAGCTTTTTACCACTGCACGTACGAGAGCATCCTGACCAACTCCATCAACTCCATGGACACTTCACTGTGTGTGAACGTAAATCCCTGCAAAGGGTGGTCAAAACCGCCCAATGGCTCACTGTGACCCAACAACCTGCCATTGAACACCTTCACCACAGCAGATATCTGCGCAGAGTTCACATCATGAAGGACTCTTCAAATCCCAGTCACAAACTGTTTAACCTCCTTCGATTAAAAAGGAGATACAGGAACATTAGCACCAAAATCAGCAAGTTCAGGACCAGCTTTTTTCTGTCCACCATTACACTACTGAACTCTACACTACACCGTTAAATCACTGTATAAACACTGTGTATAACATATGTATAGTTGTACATACAATGTTCATATTGCATATTGTAAATTTACATAACCCTCATACTCTATATATATTGTGTCTTACATACATCTGCACTAATATATTATTTTTATGTACGTGTATCTATATATACACCTTACATACTGTACATCCTGTGTACTGTATCTATATATATCTTACATCCTGTGCATCCTGCCTAATATTTCACACATACACTGTAAAAAAAAAAATCCCGTAAAATTTACGGTAAAAACTGGCAGCTGTGGTTGCCAGAAATCTACCGTAAAAATTACAGTCGAAATGTTTATTCATTTAACGTACAGATTTCTGGCAACCACAGCTGCCAGTTTTTTACCGTAAATGTTACAGTTCACTTTTAAGTATACTGTAAACAGAAAAACATTTTGACTGTATTTTCTACAGTAGATTTCTGGCAACCACAGCTGCCAGTTTTTTACCGTAAATTTTACATTTCACCTTTAAGTGTATTGTAAACAGAAAAATCATTATAAATGTATTTTGTACGGTAGATTACTGACAAAATTTTACAGTTCACTTGCAAGTATTTACATCATACTTAAGTGAACTGTAAAATTTACAATAAAAACTGGTAGCATCAGAAAAATTAAAGTTGATAAATTATTCAGTAACACCCAGAACTGGTAAGGAAAGCAATATATAGCAAAATATACCTTTTATTTTAATACCACAAACATATACATACATATACATATACATACATATACATATACAATTTTCTTTTCCTTAAAACAGCAGGAAAATGATTTCCAGAATAAACATTTTAAATTATTACAGTCTTTACCAGAAGGCAGTATTCTATGCTCTTAATGGCATGTGGTTAATCAAGGAAATACAAGGAGAAAAAAGTTATTTTAGCGATTATAGCAACATTCAATTATTAATGCAAAAATTAAATTTTTTAGTATCATTGCTCAAATAATTACTGGTATAGTAAAAAACATACCATAATTACAATACAGTATACAAACAAAAGGTTAATCAAGGAAATACAAAGAGAAAAAATTTTGTTGCGATTAATGCAAAAGTGACATTTTAAGTACTCACTACTTAAATAATTACTGGTATAGTAACAAACATACCATAAGTACAAACATACCATAAGAACAAAGTAGTATATTGGTACAATATACATTTCTAAGAGGACAGCTCACACATTTTCAACATTCTCAAGTCATTTTCAACATTCAAAGCATCTTCCAGTATAAATTTGAAAAGCATAGACACTGCAAACGTTATCCTCAGACATCTGTCAAATAAGTTTTGTCCAACATTAGTCTGTTCTCCATTCGTGATCAGCAAGGTCTGCTATGAGTGTAAGGACTCTGGGATTCACTGGAAGCTGTTTTTTGTTTTTATCTTGACTCAAATTTGGTTCCCTTCTCTGGATTTATGCTGAAGAAGCACCTACAAAAGAGAATGTAATAACTCATTTTGTTGAATACAAATACAGAGAGAAAAGTTTACCAAATTACTTCACTTTTTTTTACATGAACTAATATAGTACAAGTACATATTAAGTTAACAGTACAAATCTTAGTTCACTAATAATGAAAATATCTAACATGAGCAAACAATGAACGACTTTATTTTTCTAACCGAAACAATGTACAAAGAACTGTTACAAATGTTTTCCCATTGTCAGTTAATTTTAGTGAATACATTACCTTACGTTAACAAATGAGAAATTACTGTGAAGTGCAATTACATGTTAAAAATAGTTTAATGCCTCACTATGGGATATAGACAACTCCCGTATTGCAGATATGCTGTCCGAAGCACGTGTCAACCAACTCAGTGATGTGATAAAAAGAGATAACCCCTCTTACCGAAGAAAGTGAAAAAGTGAGAGAAATGACAAACAACCGATCCACGATGTTACCATTATCCGTTATATACACTTTCATATACACGTATACATGTCCAAAATACGTCTACATATCTATACATACATACATATAAATATATACAGTGGAATCCGCTTATCTCGCCCTCGGTTACCTCGACAACCCTATTAAGTCTACGTTTTTGAAGTGGAACCGCCAAATTCTCGCTTTTTCTAAGCATTTTTTATCGGTTATGTCGACTTTTTTTATGTCGCCGAACCCTAATATCTCGAGCACAAGGGGGAAAAAAAAAAAAAAAAACCCTTCAAAAACACGCGCATGCACATTCTCATTTATTAACACACATCATGTACATAAAGAAATTTCAAGCACGTTAATATATTGCCGCCATTTTGATTTTCGTTTATCTCGATCATCGGTTACCTCTATGCTTTTTGGCGACCCCCTAGGACATCGACATAACCGGGTTCCACTGTGTATATATATATATATATATATATATATATATATATATATATATATATATATATATACACACATACAATATATATACATATATATATATATATATATATATATATATATATATATATATATATATATTACACACTCAGGACGGAATGAGTCAGCGAAGGCTCCGTGACATCCAGCCTATACAAACGGACAAAAGTGTGCGGCGAAGCCCAGCATGCTGCCGCACAGATATCCTGAATCGAAACACCCTTAAAAAGCGCCCACGAAGTGGCCAAGCCTCGGGTACTATGAGCCCTCAGTCCTTCTGGAGGGTTAAGACCCACGCTATTATAACTCATAATAATAGACTCCACGAGCCAATGGGACAGGCGCTGTCGGGAAACGGGACTTCCCTCACGGGAATCAGCACATGAAACAAACAGCTGATTACTCCGTCTCAATCCCTTCGTCCTGTCAACATAGTGACGTAACACACGGACAGGACACAGACAGTGAAGTCGCTCCTCCTCCGCTGAGGAAAAAGGAGGCGGATGAAAAGCCATTAAATCCACCTGTCTGCAGGCGAAAGCTGACTCGCTCACCTTAGGGATAAATGCCGGATTAGTCTTGAGAGTCACACGCGAGAAATCCAAAGCAAACCGCATACAGGAGTTATGAACAGACAAAGCATGAAGTTCACTAACCCGCTACGCGGTAGAAAGAGCCAATAACAAAGCAACCTTAAGCAACAGGAGCTTTAAATCAATACTCCCTATCGGCTCAAAAGGAGACTGAGAGAGCGCGTTCAGGACCACGGACAGATCCCATGGCGGAACCAGCGGCTTTGAGAACGTGCTCAGGCACCGCGCCCCCTTCATAAACCTGCACACGAGCGGGTGATGACCGATAGTATTACCGTCAATCCCTACGTGGCATGCAGAAACAGCGGCAAGAAAACCTTAACGGTTGAAAAAGCCCTGCCCTTGTCCAAAAGTTCTTGCAAAAAGCACAACACATCTGCCACAGAACAGTGAAAAGGGACGATATGTCTCTAAGCACACCATAGTTCAAACACATTCCATTTCCTATCATATGCAGAGCACGTCGAAGCTGCTCTCTCATTCTGAATCATTTCAATCACCCTCGGAGGCAAACCAGCGACACTAAGATTCATCCTCTCATGGGCCAGGCACAGAGAGCTACTCTGTCCGGTGCCGGGTGAAAAATCTCTCCGCGTGCTTGCGAAAGGAGATCCCTGCGCATAGGGAGAGGCCAGGGTCGATCGTGCAGGAGTTGGAATTTCTCCGTCAGCCACACTTTCCCTGGCCAGTTCGGAGCGATTAGTATTACAGAGTGACCGACTTCTCTTACTCTTTGTAGAGTCGGCACGATCAAACTTAGTGGAAAAAATGCGTAAATCAGAACGTTTGGCCACGGGTGGGCTAACGCATCCACACCCATAGGTGCACCGTTTCTCGCCAGAGAAAAGAACAGTGGGCAATGAGTGTTTTCGTGCGAGGCAAAGAGATCTACGGCGGCCTGGCCGAATCTCTCCCATAACAGGTTCACCACCTGAAGATGGAGAGACCACTCCCCGTACAGGGAAATTCCCCTGGACAAGAGATCCGCCCCCGCATTCAACACTCCCGGCACATGAGTCGCTCGCAGCGACAGGAAATGCTCCATGCCCCACACCATGAGATCTCCCGCTAGACGGTGAAGTCGAGGAGAGCACGTTCCGCCCTGGCGATTTATGTACGCCACCGCCATCATGTTGTCTGATCTGACCAATACGTGGTGACTCCGAAGAAACTGCACGAAATGTTTCAAAGCTAGAAACACCGTTAACAGCTCCAGAAGGTTTACAGTTGTGTTCAAAATTATTCAACCCCCAATGCTGTAAATGGTTTTAGGGAATTTAGTGTACATTTGTAATTGTATTCAGAATGAAATCCTACAAGGACTTCTTAAAGAACCATATGCAACTAAAATGACATCAATTAGTTTTGTAATACAGTAGTAAATGTTTCTTTTGTGAATTCTTCATTGACATAATTATTCAACCCCTTAAAGACTACCACTCTGAAGAACAGAGGTTCAATGAAGTGTTTTCAATCAGGTATTGAAAACACCTGTGGATATCAGGGAGCAGCAATAAAGCCTAATAAGCACCAATTAGGCAGCTTTAAAATGACTGTGATACTCAGCTCCTTCTAGACATTTACTGGTGTGGTTACAAACATGGTGAGGTCAAGAGAATGGTCCAGGAAGACAAGAGAACAGGTGATTACTCTTCACAGGAAGGGCAATGGCTATAAGAAGATTGCAAAGATGTTAAACATACCAAGAGACACCATAGGAAGCATCATTCGCAAATTCAAGGCAAAGGGCACTGTTGAAACGCTACCTGGTCGTGGCAGAAAGAAGCGTAGAGTGGAGAAAAGTCCCCGTGTGACTGCTGAGGAACTGAGAAAAGATTTGTCAGATGTGGGTACTGAAGTTTCTGCTCAGACAATACGGCACACCCTGCGTAATGAAGGCCTCCATGCCAGAACTCCCAGGCGCACCCCCTTGCTGTCCCCAAAGAATAAGAAGAGTCGACTGCAGTATGCCAAAAGTCATGTGGACAAACCACAGAAGTTTTGGGATAGTGTTCTGTGGACTGATGAAACAAAATTAGAACTGTTTGGGCCCATGGATCAACGCTATGTTTGGAGGAGGAAGAACAAGGCCTATGAAGAAAAGAACACCTTGCCTACTGTGAAGCATGGCGGGGTGTCAATCATGCTTTGGGGCTGTTTTGTTTCTGCAGGTACTGGGAAGCTTCAGCGTGTGCAAGGTACCATGAATTCTCTTCAGTACCAGGAGATATTGGATGACAATGTGATGCAGTCCGTCACAAACCTGAGGCTTGGAAGACGTTGGACCTTTCAACAGGACAATGATCCCAAGCATACCTCCAAGTCCAATAGAGCATGGTTGCAGATTAAAGGCTGGAACATTTTGAAGTGGCCATCGCAGTCACCAGACTTAAATCCGATTGAGAACCTCTGGTGGGACTTAAAGAAAGCAGTTGCAGTGCGCAAGCCTAAGAATGTGACTGAACTGGAGGCTTTTGCCCATGATGAATGGGCGAAGATACCCGTAGATCGCTGCAAGACACTTGTGTCAAGCTATGCTTCACGTTTAAAAGCTGTTATAACTGTAAAAGGATGTTGTACTAAGTACTAAGATTGAATGTCACTTGGGGGTTGAATAATTATGTCAATGAAGAATTCACAAAAGAAACATTTACTACTGTATTACAAACTAATTGATGTCATTTTAGTTGCATATGGTTCTTTAAGAAGTCCTTGTAGGATTTCATTCTGAATACAATTACAAATGTACACTAAATTCCCTAAAACCATTTACAGCATTGGGGGTTGAATAATTTTGAACACAACTGTATGTGCGCGCACCGAAGCGAAACGGGCCATTTCCCTTTTGCTATCCTGCCTTCGCACACCGCACCCCAACCTGCAAGTGACGCATCCGTCGTCACTACTTTTCTCAGGGAAACAGCCCCCAGCGGGGTTCCTGACTCGAGAAAATCGCGATTTCTCCAGTGATGGAGAGCGCGTAAGCACAGTGACGTCACCATCACCTTGCGATTGACATAAGCGCTGTGCCGTAACCCAGCACTGAACTCTCTCATTCCCAACGGTATGACAGACACTGCCGAAGCCATCAGCCCCAGCACAGGTTAGGTCGCCCGCCTTTTCTTCCCTCCCTGAGGGTCCGCTGGGCGATGCCTAGCAGCTGCTGATGCAAAAGAGGTCTTGTTCCTGGGCTGGAGCTGTTTCTGGCGAGCCTCCCCACGCATTGACTGCTGGGGTGGGGGTTGCCTAGGGGCCCTGAAACCAGGCTGTCTCTCCCTGGACGCAGGGGTGAAATATGAACGTGCGGGTTGGGGAGTGCGAGCAGGAGGCTTTCTTGGGAGGCATGCCTCGACCGCTTCACCATCCTTCTTGCGAAGGTCGCATTGCTGGAGCATATTCGCCACTGCAGCCCCGAAAAGCGCTTTTGGCTCTATCGGGGCATCAAGGAACTCCACCTTCTCCCTCTCCGATAAGCCCGTCAACCCCAACGACAGGGCTCTTTTGCCTACCACAGCGAGGCCAATGCTGCGGCTGCAGCTCTGGACCGCTCCCCTAGAAGAACGTAGGTTGAGGGCCGCAATGACGCAGATTTCTGATCTGGTGACCCAGCATCAATCTGCCTTCCCATCTCCTCCATGATCTCTGCCTGGTAAGCCGTGAGCATTGAGGTGGCATTCAGAGCTCTAACCGCCAGGGCCGAGGAGCAGTAGATCTTCTGGAAAAGGGAGGCGGACAGCCTTTCTGTATGTCCTGGCAGAGAAGGGGAGGAGGAGGATATAGCAGCTCGTCGATTTGGGTGGAGTTGGCTAGCCACCGACAGCTCCACGGGGGGGGGGGGTTGTACATCCCTAAAGCCTCCATATCGTGCACCTCCAGTCTAGAGAAACCCTTAACGGGCACTTTATGCGAGAAGGGTTTGTCCTAAAAACGACGCATTTCTGTGACACACGCCGGTACAGCAGGAATCAGCTGCTTAACTGGGGAAGTGCGCGATGGCAGCCTCTACCCATCATATAAATCCCTCTCAGCGTCGTGATGCACCTGCTGAGATGGCCATTTGATGGAAAGTTTCTTGGCTGCTCTCCTACACACCTCCACGAGGTCCAGCTCACCTGGCATGGGGGAAGGGCCCGTAGCACTTCCAGGCCTGGAGAGAAGATCAGGAGGGAGGATAGCATCCTCCTTGTCATCCTCTAAATCTTCCTCCAAAAAATGAGCGACCTCATCATCTTCTTCTCCCTCACCCTTGTTATCCAGTAGGGAGTTTGATTCGAAGAGTGAAGGAAGGACAGGAGAAACCTCGTCCATCAACTCTCCCCAGCTGCACTGTGCTTGCGAAGCAGCCTCGTCCCTCTCTGCGGGCAGTGGAGAGAGACAAGGGTCCCCTTTATTCGCGGCCGTGACTCGCAGGTGGTGTTCCCGAACCCTTGACGGGAAAAGAGCGCAGTGCGGGCAGCACTCGGGGTTAGCAAGCACGGTTTGACTGTGCCGAACTCCTAAGCACACGATGCACAGGGGATGAGAGTCTTTTGCCGAGATTGTAGACCCGCATGCACACAGTCGGGATTGAACTTTCCCCGCCGTGCACCCGGATGAACTCGCAGTCACCATAACGGAGGTGCAATCACCGGAAAAAAAGGAAACAACGAGATTACCACGACGTGCTTCTCGAAACAAGTCTCGAACGATATTCTAATACTCGCTTGACGCGATGTGAAAAGAAAATAAGGAAAGAAACAGCAGAAGGGAATATCCGCTTTGACAGTGGATATTCTCCTCAAGAAGCAGCCGCGCTCGGAGACGTACCTTAACTGTCTGTGAACAGTTAAGCGACTGCCCCCAGAGGATCTGCTGAGGATAGCTTCCTAAAAGGATCTTCACGGGGAAGAGAACGAGAATGAGGCAGGGACCGCCAGCAGCGGTGTATATAGGGAGGCGGGACTCCCGCATCACTGTCGTGATTGGTCTGTCAGCCGACAGACGTGGTGTGATTGATGCTTCCAGGATTGGTCACGCCCGAGGCAATTCCCATAGTGAGATACCGAACGAATGTTTGAAAGAGAACATACAATTAAATGCCTTTGGTCTTGCCTTGGAATGCCTTAATCATGATAATGAGTAATTCATGTAATTTTTTACTCACCAGCAAGTAAAACAAAACCTGTATACTATAATTTTTTTCTTTCTAAACACAGAGAAAGAAAATCCGTAGAATGTTTGTAACCACACAGTTTTGGGGCACCACTGATTTCCACAGTATTTTGCTTAATAAAGTCAATATCCTCCCACAACTGTTCGGTTAGAAGCCTTCTTCAAAATAATGGCAGAATAAAGAAATCTATACAGGTTTTGAACAAATTTAATTTGAGTAAATTACAGAATTATAACATTAAACTATCCTTTAAATTGTAAAAAAAAAAAAATTATAATTTGATAATGTAGTTTTGCAGCAGTCTGCAGAACTTTTGGTTTTTTTTCTGCACCAACTGTTTTAAGAAAGTTCAGGAGCCGCTGTCCTTTTTTTATCCAAGCTTTTAAGAAACATCTCCTTCAGATAAATTCCAGTTAGCTGCTTGAAGTGTGTACACATACCAACCTCTTGAAATAAAAATGGCCATTTCTTACAAAGCTGGTGTATGCTTGCTCCATTGTTTATGTCTTTGCACTGTGTGTAGTATGTTGCTTTCAGGAGGTTGCTAACTTCTTCCAAATCAAAATTTGTTTGTTTAGACTTCATCTTTATCATTTGTTCTTGTTTTTCCAGCTGGCTCTCTTTGGTCTCATTCAATGGCATCAATTTTCCATTCCAAATAACACAGCCGTAAGCGTCTTGAACCGCTGCCTTTCTTTCAGCAGGAATCTCCTCTGTGTCAGAGTCTTCTGTTCTGCTGCGTTTTCGGATTTTCGAAACATTGGTCCTTTTCACATTTTCTACACGATTCTGGATCTGCTTAAGTAGTGAGTGATATCCTGCACCAACTATATTACCATCAATAACATCCTGCAAGGATGCAGGGTATTTGGCCACCATCTTTTTGGCAATAGCTGTAGAGTTGCTTACTTGGAGACTTGCATATCTTCATCATTTTGGACACAACAATTTTCACCATATCTCGTCGCAATCTTGGAGTTGGTCTTTTCTGCCTTTCTAAACATTGCATCAATGCTTCTGGCAACTTCTCCCATGGTATTTTAAAATTGTCAGCCCAGTCAGAAGCAACCGTGGAAGCCTTGCCAAATGTTAGGGATGGTGATGAGCATGAAGAAGACTGTGTGCCACTGCAGCTGTCTCTAGAACTTAGCAAGCTATCTAAACTTCCTTCTAAGAGGACAAAGGTAAAAATTATCGCTTATGAAACCAATTTAAGAAAACTTTTACATTTTTATATTTAATCATAAAAATGTTATGTACTTACTGATCTGGCTCCAGGCAGACACAAGTTTTCATGCCTGAATGGGTCGTAATATGGGCAAGAGATCTGCTTCCTGAACATATCGGAAATCTTCAAGTGAAGATACTCCAAGTGAGTTCAGTGTCTCCACCACTGACTGTAGCACAGAGGATGAAATATCTTTAAGAATCTTAGCAATTGCAGTGGTTACACAGCTTTGCTCCAATTCATTCATGACTAAAAAACAGAAAAATAATTAATTTGGTGACTCTAAAATTAATTACATTTGAAATTTGAAATGCACTTCCTCCCAAAATCTGAATTTAGCAGACACTTCAATGTGTCTTTCACAGGTACATAGTATGCAAATTGCTCTGTCCGATTCTCATCTCTACCTAAAAGTATTCTTTTTGGTTCAACGTATTTAAACACTTTTTTAAAGGTCTGACTCCTTGAATACTCTGTTCGCGTTGGTCCTTTATGACACACAGAAAACGAGTCTGATTCTTTCACAGTAGCAAATATTAGAGGAATAGTCTCATTAGGTAATGACAAATTCTGCAAAAGTGAATGTAGCTTACTAAAAGTATATGTCTGTCCCAATTCATGAATATTTTGCATCTCATCTACAATATTTTGAATTGTAGAAGCTGGAAGAAGAAACTGTCCTTGTAATTTCATATAAAATAGGCTCACATTTCTTAAATACAAATCATCAAAATTTTGAAATGAGCCCATTTCACTTATTTCAGACTCACCTGTATTTGAATGCAGGTCAGCAGGACACTGCTCTGATGTAACTGACAGTATCTCTGATGCAGAAGGATGATGTGAATCAGTAATGCTGTTAACTGAACAGTTTCTGTGCTTCCTAGACATATGAGAAGTAAAAGAGGACATGATGTGAAAAACACTTTTGCACCCTCTTACTGGACAGTAAACTACACGACCTTCCTTAATATGGTTCTTTAAGTGAGCAACAAGACTAGCCACATCATGGCTCTAATAACTACATAGTGAAACACTACAAATCATGCTCCCTATTTCTGTTTCAGAGAAACACCGGCAGTTGAAAATCTCAAAATACGACGTCATGATTGCTGTGATTGGACAAGTCAAACACCATTAGCCAATGACTTTAAAACACAAAATGCTTATTAAATATATGGTTTCTTTTTTATTATGCAACGTAATTGCACGTATTGTACATCTATTGAGCCACTAAAAAATCAAAACAATTTAAGACTAAGGTTCCAAAAAAAATAAAATAATAATAATTAATTATAAAAAAAAAAAAATATATATATATATATATATATATATATATATATATATATATATATATATATATATATATATATATATATACACACACACACTGGCGATCAAAATTAGAGAACAATTTATAAACAATTGAAAAATTCTGAAATAACGTCATCTTTACTGCTCAACAGTTGAAGGAGTTTTTGTCCTGTCTATACCATGCTACCAAAACACCTTTTCCACAAAATTACTAAAGCATTTCCAAAAAAAACTATTTTTCAGAAAACAAACGATTCCAGTTATTTTAACATGTATATATGGCCCAAATTGGAAAAATAAATTGTTTTTTTCCAAAAAGAATTTCTGTACACTCTAATCTTGCTAATCATCACATGATTATAGGGGGAGATTTTAATTTGGTGGAAAATACAATACTGGACAGGTCTTTCTCAAAACAGTCGATGCTGACAAACTCTGTATAGAGTCTTATACTAAACAGATTGGCCTGTCCGATCCCTAAAGATCAAGGTTTCTGGTTAGCAAGGCCTTTTTTTTTTTCTCACAAGTTTACCATTCATAATAATGGATTATTCTTCTTTTTCTTTTAGATAACTGAACGATGCACTCTGTCAGTTCTTGCGACTATCATAATGTAGTTGTCAGGGATCCACCTGCCACGCTCCCTTTGGTGGGTGCAGGATATTGGAGTCCGGAAGAAGCGGAACACATAGAGTCCTGCATGAAACCATAAAAACATACAATAACGAACAAGGGAGTGAGTGTGAGTGAGGAGCTTATATAGAAGCGGGGTGTGTGTGAGTGTGTGTGTGCGCGTGTGCGTGTGCTTGTGTGTATCTCTCTCCCTTACTCTTTGTATTAAACTTTAACGAGCCGTACTTCGGCTTTTTATATATATATAAAAGACACCTGTCCATAACCTCAAACTGTCAGACTAAAACCTCCACTATGGCCAAGACAAAAGAGCTGTCAAAGGGCACCAGAAACAAAATTGTAGACCTGCACCAGGCTGCAAAGACTGAATCTGCAATTGGTAAGCTGCTTGGTGTGAAGAAATTAACTGTGGGAGCAATTATTAGAAAATAGAAGACATACAAGATCCCTGATAATCTCCCTCGATCTGGGGCTCCACGCAAGATCTCACCCCATGGGGTCAAAATTATCACAAGAACATGAGCAAAAATCCCAGAGCCACACAGGGGGACCTAGTGAATGACCTGCAGAGAGCTGGGACCAAAGTAACAAAGGCTACCATCAGTAACACACTACGCTGACAGAGACTCATATCCTGCAGTGCCAGACTTGTCCCCCTGCTTAAGCGAGTACATATCCGGGCCCATCTGAAGTTTGCTAGAGAGCATTTGGTTGATCCAGAAGAGGATTGGGAGAATGTCATATGGTCAGATGAAACCAAAATAGAACTTTTTGGTAAAAACTCAACTTGTAGTGTTTGGAGGAGAAAGAATGCTGAGATGCATCCAAAGAACACCATACCTACTGTGAAGCATTGGGGGTGAAAACATCATGCTATGGGGCTGTTTTTCTACCAAGGGACCAGGACGACTTATCCGTGTAAAGGAAAGAATTAATGGGGCCATGTATCGTGAGATTTTGAGTAAAAACCCCCTTCCATCAGCAAGGGCTGATGGAAGGAGGCTGGGTTTTTCAGCATGACAATGATCCCAAACACACCACCCAGGCAACAAAGGAGTGGCTTCGTAAGAAGCATTTCTAGGTGCTGCCCAGCAAAAGCTCCAAAACATCACTGCTCTAGAGGAGATCTGCAGGAAATAATGGGCCAAACTACCAGCAACAGTGTGTAAAAACCTTGTGGAGACTTACAGAAAATGTTTGATCTCTGTCATTGCCAACAAAGGGTATATAACAAAGTATTGAGATGAACTTTTGTTATCCACCATAATTGGCAAATAAATTCTTTAAAAATCAGACAATGTGATTTTCTGGATTTTTTTTCCTCATTTTGATTCTCATAGTTGAAGTGTACCTATGATGAAAAGTACAGGCCTCTCTCATCTTTTTAAGTGGGAGAACTTGCACAATTGGTGGCTGACTAAAAACTTTGTATATATAATTAAACTTGAAAACATACAAGATAATGCTAGAAGAAGAAACAAGGGTTAGCACAGTGTCACAGTGGCTACTCACTCTATACAAGAAATACGATTTGTAGTGCATTGTAAAATGTATATTTTGTTTTTACGACAGTCTGACGATGTTGATTATTTAGTGTTTGCTTCAAGAATCTCTCTTAAAAGGATAAAATCCTGACAATTCCATATATCAAGGGAATTAATTAATGAAGGTTGGAAGGAATGATGAAATTTGTTAAAGCATGCTGAAATAAGCATAACACATTTTCTGTGTAAAGCTGCTTTGAGACAATGTTAATTGTTAAAAGAGCTATACAAATAAAAATGAATTGAATTAAATATCTTTAGAAAATTTTATCTAGACATCTGTATTACCCAAATGAGGTCTAATAAATAAACTAACTATTTAATTTAAGTTGAGCATTTATTTAATTTATTCAATTTACATTTGTGCCAGTTTAATTGATTACTGAATTTTATGAGTATAATAAATTGTCTATTGCATTAATTTTATTTGTTTTATTTTATTTTCATATATATTTATAGCCCAATTTCCCCCGGTACCCTGTTGGCTAACAATGTCTGTGGCAGTCGTTGGTAACCCGGGCCTCGACCAATACGGTATGAATTTCTGATTCGTAATCCGCATATTGATTTGGCACGTTTTAAGATGGATGCCCTTCCTAACGCAACCCTCCCCATTTATCCGGGCTTGGGACCTGCACTTAGAGTGCACTGGCTTGTGCAACCCTAATTGCTGGGTTGCAAATGTTAATAATCATATACTCTGTTAATACAAATGATGAACAATTTTTGTTTTGGACTTCTTTCCCCTAACTGTACCAAAACGTACGTACCAAACTATGTATTTTGTGTATTCGGACCCTCTTAACTTTTTTCAGTTTTGTTATGTTGCAGCTTAATATTACATTTGTTCAGATGTAGATTTTTTTTCTCATGAATCTACAGTCAGTACCCCATCTTCAACAACACTTTGAAAATAAGCCTATTTCTTTTGATCATTGCTGAGAGGTTTCTACACCTTGACTAGGGTGGGCAATCTGTGGTAGTGGCCCCAACACCTAATCCAGTGTCACCTAAATATATTATCAGCATCACTGTAGTGCAATATAAATCCTTACACTGTTGCCCCTGTGATTTTTGTGTAAATGAATCCCCTGTGGGTGAAGTTAGATAAATAGATGAGATGATAAGAAGAAAAAGCACTTTGTATCCATACACCTTTGTGGGGATAAAATCCTTTCCAGTAATCCACTTTCTCCTTGTGGGAAAAAGTATGTAGGAAAACTTCTCAACAGTAAAGCTTAATTTAGACGAGTAACCAAAAATGACAACACAATGTTTTGTGCCCTGCAATATAGTTTATCTGTGACTGCAACCAAACTGGACTGTTGTCCTTTAAGGTATTTAACTTTTTATTATCTGGTTTAAATATTGGTTGTTAAATATTCTCAGGTAAGAATGTGAAGTTTAAAAGTACTTACTTTAGTTTATAATTGCTTTGTTTTTACAAACAAAGCAATTATTCTTTATATGGGCCCATTTGGGTCCCAAATAGGTGTTACAAATGGGTCCAAAGTGGGCTACATAAAGGACCCTTACGGGACCCACATGACTCAATCATGGGTCAACCCACAAATAGCCCCTTTATGGGGTTGTTGTGGGACCACAGTGGGTGAGATTTGGGTCCCATTTATTAATTTCATAATTGATTTCTGTGGGTGAACTTAATGTGCTACTATGGAAAATCCACTGTCAAACCATTTCAAACCTCAGTTACAATGTAAAACTGTGCCTGACCAAACAAATAACTAATATTAGTTGATTTTATGTGCTGCTCTTTGTTTGAAAGTACATGGTTGAGTATTGAACTGTGAAAAATAAATAACTTCAACTCAGAATGTGTAAATCACATTTAATTCAAAATAATTAAAGTAAACAAGAAACAGAAATAACAGAATTACTGAGTAAAATTGTTCACTGGTGGGTCTATGCAGATTCCTCGGCTGCACACCTACAAAACAGTAAAGAAATAGAAGACAGAAAAGGCAATTTAGTACATTTTAAAATACTACCATTCACAGCAGCATCCACAAAAACATGCATCAATATAATTAAGACGTATCGTAGACTCTGATCAGTGAATTGTTCCCACCTCTGCCTCGCACAGTAATAACTTATGCCGTGGGACCAGTCATGGAATCCAAAATTTATGAATGTAACAATTAAAATATCAACCTTGCGTCTGAACTTGACTCTTAAACGAATATTTGCCCATTGTCATTGATTCTGATCAGCTGAAAGATGTGAGTCACACTTAGGATCACGGTGGCCCAGAAAGATCAACGCACTGCAACTGAAGAAAACATTTGCAAATAGAAAAAACACCAGCAAATAAGGAAAACATCTTCATCAGTTAAACAACACAACAGTCCAAATCCTGCAAATCCTCACAACGCAACTAAATACAGAAACGTCCTGCAAATCCTCACAACACAACCAACTAATCTGCACTGGAAATAGCACAAACCACAAAATAAATGTTTCATGGGGACCCCAACAAGTGATGAACCCGGGACTGCTTGTTCAATGTCTATTGATCAGTGGTGTTGCTGATGATCTGAAAGGTGAGTTTTTATTTTAACATCCTGATCATGATTCCTTGGCTTTTCCAGTTAACATAATAACGTTTGCAGTTAATTGTGTATTTCATCAGATTATTTAGGATAATAATATCCAAAAGGCTAAGGAATCATAAACAAACAATGATAAAATAAACAAACAACACCACTGACGAATAGACATTGAACAATAAGAAGTCCCAGATGGGTTTGTCACTTGTTGTAGTCCCCTTGAAACATTTATTTTGTGATCTGTGCTATTTGGTTGTGTTGTCAAGATTTGCAGCGTGTTTAGTACTTGGTTGCATTGTGGGGGTTTGCAGCATATGTGTTGTCAAACTGATAACGTTGTTTTTTTTTTTTATTTGCTGGTGTGTTTTTTTTATATGCATGTGTTTCTTAAGTTGCAGCTCTTTGATCTCTCTCAGCCACCGTATAGGATGCCTTGAGGATAAGTAATTTATAAGATATTTTTTCATTTCAGGGTAGAGTATTCCCTTAATTAAACAGAGGCAAAAACAGTGATCGGGATAAAATATTAATATTTGTGCAGCCCAAGCTATAGGTTATATGACTTACACTTCTGGCTGTACTGCCCTCCGATCATGGTCCTGCTGGGCTCTCAAAGCACGGTTGCCTTCTCTGTGTCTTGCATTTGTGAAACATTTACCAAGCGCTGTCTCCAGCTCTTTCTTAATGACAGTTTTCAGCAAAGGGTTCTGCATCAGGCTACCTGTAAAGCAAAAAAAATAATATAAAGTAGAGCATGCTACCGCATCAGCCAGGGCACAACCCATTATTTGTATGTATAAAGCATGCAAGTTATATGAGCATAAGACTTTAAACAAAGGCCAAATAAAATTTTGTTCCCTTTGCAAAACCGAAATGTCATACCAGGCAGCACAACTGCGATGCACAAGCACCTCAGAAGAAAACATCCTGGTGCTCTCCGACCTCAAAAGGACGAGCCATCTTTGTAAGTATTTATTATTACACTTAGTTTTGGGAGTAATTGTTGTGTTTTTACCTGCTGTGTTTTTGTCAAGAATTAATTAATATATGCTAGGTGATAATGGTATGCTAATCGCTAACGGTATAAACTGTAAACATATACTGTATAGGTTACTTTGGTGACAATAAAGCAAACTTTAACTTTTAATTTACATTTATTGGTTGTTGAAAGTTGTTTATGCATATAGTCTTAAAATTTACTACTAGACTTTCATTAACAGTTCGCTGTAATCTAGTAGTGTACGTGAACATATAGATAAATAGGCTACTAGTGCATTTTTGTTTACTTTTGGCACAAGCCAATTAAATAAAACTTAATCACAAGTACATGATTAATAACAAATTATCTCATTAGTTAAAAAAAGTTTAAAATGCTTTCTGTATTTTATAATAAAATGACAAATTCACTACACTTTCTGAAATACAATTAATATTGTAATCAAAGTAATTAAACATTGTAATTAATCACATTCAGTTCATTTAAAAATATGTAGATTTACTACCCTCTTTAAAATACAGTACAGTTTATATATTGTTAGCATTCATAGATTTCATGTTTAAATTGGTTCCTAATGTTAATTATTCTGTTTGTTTTTTCTCAGGAAGAGGCAAAGCTGTGTACAAGATTTCTTTCATAAAAAGGATGTCACTGTTTGCTCGACCCAAATGGCCTTACACTTCATGAATTTTTGCACAGTGTTGAGCAGTGCTTTTGTTGAATTTATATGGCATTATTCGTGCCTGATGCCTGATGAAGTGTTGTTTACATTTTATTTTTGGCACTTTATTTTTGTATACTGTAAAAACACTGAAGTATTTTTTGGAAAAAATGTAATAAAAGTAAAAATATTATATTAGAAGTTGTACATATTATTTTTTGTAAAGTTATCCAAAGGATTAATTAGCTAATAAAAAAAGAACAGTAGATTAAGCAAAAAATAAAAATAATCGTTAGAGTATTCGACTAATCGAAAAAAATATATATATAATCGTTAGATTAGTCGACAGTATACATTAAATAAAAGCAACAGTAAAATGTGATTAATTTAAAACAAAACCTAATTTCTTACCGTGAAAAAGATGTCAGGTTATCCAGGTCAGGTCAGGTGCTCCTGTGATAGTGAGTGATGACCGTTTCTACAGAATGAGAATGCGGGAGACACAGGAGCCAATGGGAGACTCTGTGAGCTGCACAACCGATTCTTTATTTTTTATTTTTTAAACTAAAGGTCATACTATGCTATTGTTACTATATAATTTTTTTGTTAATCTATTAAGCTTATAAAACACGCAAAAACCTGGACATGTTGGCTGGGAAGATGTCACTTCCTTTCAGCTTTTCCCGGTTCTATATGAAAATAAGGAGACAGTTTTCTCTAATTTTCATTGATTCCACTATTAAGCATCATAGAGGCAATATCGTAAGGTGATTTCCAGTGTTGTGAAGTAACGCGTTACTTTTTACAGTAACTAATACTGTAACGCGTTACTTCAAAAAATAAAGTAACTTCGTTACCGTTACCGTATGCTGCGTTTCCCGTTACTTTTTTAATTCATTAATTTCGGCTGAAGTGTAGACTACAGCCTAACCTGCTTACACCAGCGTCGCATTGTAGGATTGGTGGATAAACCACTGTAAACAGGAAGAAGACACACTGTAGGATTGGTGGATTACCCTCTGTAGACACGAAGAAGACGCGCTGTGGGCGTGTCTCCGTTTATTCAGGTCTGTGTGGCAGTAATGGCGAGTCGAGGCGAAAGCAAGACGAGTTTCTCAAAGTGGAAATATGCTCATTATTTCACTTTAGTTAAGTATAAAAACAAAAACTATTAAGTCAAATGTAAGCTGTGTCTTTCTGGTTCGAAGCTCGTATCTACTGCGATAAACAGCATCTCCAATCTGTTGAAGGTCCTTCAGGAATTCAATGCTAGAAGCTAACCCGGTGTTCTGTTCTACATTGTTGATAGTTTTCATACTTCAGCTGTGAAAGGAACATTTTTAAGAGCTCAACACAACAGCAGAAGCCACTTTAGTTTTTGATTGTGAATATATTATTCAGCTTGTTTTGTTATTTATTACAGAAATCCTAATGATATATTCAGTTTGTGCTGGTCTGACTTAAATAAAATAGTGTTTAAAATGTACTTTGTGTTTAAGTCAGTTTTGTGTTTGTATAGACCATAACACATAAAAGGGCATTAATGGGAACATTAAAGAAGGTTCTTTAAAAAAGTAACTAAAAAGTTACTTTTAACAGTAACGCATTACTTTTTGGTGTAAGTAATCAACAAAGTAACTAAGTTACTTTTTGAATGAAGTAACGAGTAACTGTAACTACTATTTTTTAGTAACTAGCACAACACTGGTGATTTCTATCACAATAGATGTGTTAAAAAATATATATTGGTAATTATACTGTGTACAAGGTATCAGCAATGCTAATAATCTATATCTATATCTATATCATACAAACCCTCTCTGAACAGGAGAATGTGCTAGAAGACACATTTAAATTTATAATTGAAATATATTCATTATTCATATTTACCAAATTAATGGTTGTTACACGGAGACTCCGAGTACAACCAATATGACAATTAAATAATCTGATCTTTATTAATGACATTGAAGTCCTTAAAAACTTTAAACAAGCAACATTATGCTGATGGAAATTAAATTATGCTAAATCATTAATGACATTTACTTAAGCCTTACACCCACGTTATTAACTTGTGCAAATATTCATCAGTAAAGGATGCCATAGATATATATGCATATGAAACTGGAACGATATACAAATACTAAAATTGGAACGATACAGCGAAGATTAGCCTGGCCCCTGTATGCGCAAGGATGATACACAAAATCGTGACCACTTGAACAATTCTTACGATCACCGGTGGATGGAGGCAACGCTGCACACAACCTAACAAAACCTTTACCTGATCTTAAATACATAGTCACACGTGTGTTTTCCACAGCTACAGGCAAGTTATCTTTGTCTTCAATATATAAGACAAATCACAAGAAAAAGAAGTCGGGATCACGAAAATACAAAAAAAAGAAATATATATATATATATATATATATATATATATATATATATATATATATATATATATTAAATATATATATTTTTTCTTTTTTTTTTTTTTTGTATTTTTTTTTTTTTTGTATTTTCGTGATCCCGACTTGTTTTTCTTGTGATCTAGACATAAATATTGCTTCATTCATGATGCTGCGGTGATCCTGCCCCAAGAATATGCTCTTAGGCCGAATACACAGAGGAATTAAGTTCTGATCACGTGGAATGTTCTAGAGCCAGCATAATATAATAATATTTATTTAATTCATATATTAATATTTACAATGTAATGTTTTATCAACTTTAAATTAATATGAAATATGTTTATTTGTTATATATACACATATTACTATCTCCCAAGTATCTATACTCTGTAGTTTTTTAATGCAAATGTCCATATATAAATATTGATATATTTACAGTGTGTGGAAAAATATGTTCAGAAGCTTAAGATATTTCTCAACATTTTTAGAGTAGCAAATTTGCTACCCTGAACACCTTTTATATAGTTTTTTCGCATCTTGATTTAATCTTTTTATATCGCGATGAAAAAACAACGATGCAATACATTGAAGATTTTAACGCAGCTTATTATTATAAATATTTGTGATCAGCAACATTTGAACAATTTACATTTTTAAACCGATTTTAAATAAAATCTCTACTTGCTTAAATAATATATAAAATAATATTGTATACAAATAGAATGAATCCAATTAATACCTTAAACTTTTTGATTATATTGAGTCTTCTTCTCCTCCTTCTTCTTCTTCTTCTTTCTTCTTCTTCGGCCTCTCCCATTAGGGATCGCCACAGCGGATCATCTGTGTCCATACCCCTTCTGTCCTCTACATCTGCCTCTTTCAACCCAACTTTTGAATAAATTAAGCAATAAATTAAATTGGCACAAATTATATCGATTACATAATTTACAAATGGAAAAATTTTAATAAATAGTTTACATAAGTTAGACCCATTTGGGTAATACATGTGTGTATGTAAGTGTGTGTGCCTTTTACATTTAAATGTAATTTTTTTTAAGAGATCTGATCTACTTACTCCATACTTTAACAAATGTCTTCAGTTCTTTTATCCTTCATTCATTCACTCCCTTGATATGCGCAATTGACAGGATTTTCTCCTTTTAAAAGAAATTCTTGAAGGACATAAAAGCGCTAAAGAATCAATAGCGCTATGTTAGATAACCAGTATTTGGTTTGCATGGGCAAAACTAATTTTATTTCCTCTATGGTGTGAGTAGCCACAGTATTCCCCTAGCACTTTTGAGTATAATTTCAAGTAAAAACACACACACACACACACACACACACACATATATATATATATATATATATATATATATATATATATATATATATATATATATATATATATATATATATATATATATATATATATTTTTTTTTTCTTTTTTTTTTTCTTAAATGCTCAAAGTAAGAGGTGGAGACTGTACAAACTTGTGGTCCGCCACTTAATACTTTTCCTGTTCTATCTCCAGGAAGATGCAGCTCTACCTCTGCCATGATAATCTATACTTTATGTGACTCTCAGGACTCGCCTCAGTCTCTGTATGTTCATGTAGCAGGAGTGGTGCTGAGACAATGCGATTAAGAAACAGTTTTGCTAGAAGAAATCAATCTGCGTATAAAATATCGGTCACTTTCTAAATAACAAAACTATAGCGCATATACTAGCAAATTTGTTTTAATAATTTTTTTACCAATGCAAATATGTAAAAAATGATCTTTACATATTAACTTTTTTTATATAGCTCTGACCAGGGTTGGGCAAAGAAGCATCAAAATGAATTCCAAAATTAAACACCAAATACCTTAACTTAGCAAACTAAACTACAAAATGCAGCAGCCATACCATATATCAAAATGAATTACTTAATTTTTGTATTGTAAAAATACTTTTACAAGGGAGCATGAAATTTATTTCTAAAACCTTTCAATCAATTGGCCTATTTGATCTGTTCCCTCACCATTACCCAGATTTAGTTGATTAAGTAAACAATATTTGATAGCAACAGCTTTTCTCTGGCCATTCTCTAGTCATGCTGACATGCAGACAGGCAACCAGTTAGATCCAATATTCACATACATAATCCCTGTGATCTCCCAGATGAAGATTAGTTTTAAAGCAGCCCACAGTTTGCAAATAAATCATGATTGTATCCTAATTTAGTTATTATAGACTTCATACAAAGTAGTTGAAAGTATTTTTATACTACAAAAATAGAAAACACTAAAGAATTTTTGTACTGCATATGAAGCCATTTTCATTAACCCTATCAAACATAACCCCTATAAACCATTGCATTGCATACAAAATAATAAGTTTGTAATTAATATTTTCCATATGTCCTTTTTGTTCTATTGTATTGATTAATGTACAGATACTATATGGACAATAGTTTCTGTACATTTGACCATAAGATTTGGTCTCTATATTTATTATTTTTATTTTTATCCATTATTACAGTGGTGGCTGCAGTGAAATAAATAATTATTGGGTTTTTTTTTTGTTGTTTATGGCATTGACTCCAGCTGTGGTGTCATCATGATTTCATTAATAGATGGAGTGATTCAGGCAGGAAACCACGGAAGGCCTAGATGTGGAATGCACAGCCCACCACTGATATACAATACCACTGATATACACTTTAAGATAAAGCAGATTTTAAGTTTTAATGGAAGGGGGAAAAATGCTTTTATGCTACAAATGCATTTGAATCCATTCTAGTAGAAATAGCACCTGCAACTTTCAAAGAGGCTTTTAATATTTTCTATTAAGATTTTCTATTTCTAGAAACTTCAGACACAATTTGAAGTACTTTAAACCAACACAACCAGTCAACAAACACAAATGCATTCTGTTTTTCAAATCCTCTTGTAGCACTTTAGTGCTCTTTTTTTTTTTTTTTTTTTACCAGTGGTAAAAATGTGACTGGGATAAAGCAAGGTTTAAAAGAGGGTGCACAGGTGCACATAGAATTCAAGCACCATTGTTAACCCCCCTCCGACCCACACGTGCACACACACACAAACAGGAAGAGGTGTTCATTTGGGTAATAAAATTAATAAATGTTGATAGAAGTGATAGTAAATGAGAAGTGTTGATATAAAATTCCATAGAAATATAAAATTTCTAAAAATGAAACTTCATCTAATTGAGAAAATAACTTGTGTTATAAAATAATAATGTTTGTCTATCAAATATTCACCTGATGCCTGCAAGGATCCTTATAACTAAACAAGAAATTAAGACAGAGTGAAGCAAAAAAATAATGACACTGTGTTTACATAAACTGACGGCAAGGCATCAATCATAGAGAAGTTAAGCATGATTTAGTTTGCACTGGATTTCATTAAACATCGGTGAGAAGGAAGAACATCCTGCAGCTGGCCGGATTTGATTTCATACGGGTGCTTTTCATTCTTTCACATCTATTTCATATTTCGACAAAAGAGGCCACACACAAAATGTGGCATGAAAATCACAGTCACAGAAGTTCTTTTTTTTTTTTTTTACCATCTCACCATAGTGACTTATTTATAAAACTTAATATTAGTCTATTTTTCATACATATTCCATACAAATTTGTAATTGTAATTAACAAATACATTTCACATTTAAATTTATTATTAACAGATTTTAACAGATATAAACTGCCAACCAAACGCTCGTTTACTTCAACCTGGAAAAGACGGTTGTTGACCTGCATGACTTTCAGGCACCGGTGCAGAAATATTTCCAGCACAGCAAACAGCATTAAGGTTGAGCTCAAAGTTAGGCAGTCTTCAAGCTTGGAGTGTCCCACGTTTGTTGCATAAACAGAGCTGTGGGCTGAGTTTGCTGTTTTATTGTGGACACCACATTTAAATTCGTCTTAATTCTCAATACATCTCCAGTGTGATCTATTGCATTTTAATACTTTATTGACTCCTTTAATTTTTTTATTTCTATTTACAAAAGAACGTGAGGCTTACTGAATTATTAAATATATTTAGAAACCAAACATCCATGTCTATTCATTTCCAAAGAGTAATTCAACTATGTGCACATAATTTAAAAAAACTTCACTATAACCTATAAGCCATAAGGCTTCCTCGAAACTAGCCATCTGTCTATTCAGAAAAATATTTCAACAGTAATGGTACATAATCCAGAGACGAGCATTAGTAATGGCATTGTTTGTACTCCAAGCTCACATCACTTTCTGTTCGCTGAAACATGTTGCTTTAACTCACATACACCTGACCTTGAATTTAGGCAAAAACTCAAGCAAAGAAAGGAAATGTGTTTTTAAGGTGCAGTGCTAGTTGTAGGCAGATTGATTGCTGTTTATTTCAGTCAGAGATAAACACCTGATATTTGCTTTATTAACAATGGACTTCCTTTTCAGGGTTCAATGACAGATACCTCACACCCTCCAGCTCTTAGACATTGAGTTGTGTCTGAAAGCACACACCAGAAACACCCAATGGCCCCATGTGACACTTATCTCAAAACTGGAACTCTAACACAGAAACATCTTCTTATTAGTTTTTCCCAGCATAAGCACTTTGGCTTTATGTATTTGTAAAACTGGTTAGTGAGAGAGAGAGAAAGAGAGGGAGGGAGAGGGAGAGAAAGAGAGAAAGCTGACCTTGTAAAGAACAAGGGCTTGAATCAGCACTTAGTCAGCACCACTTCATTGTTTAATAAACATAAATAATTATTTTAAATCATGACCTTGGAATTATAAATATTTTCTCTAACTTATTTTTCCACAGAACAGTAGGTAAAAAAGTTGTGAAAAAAGAGTAATAGTTTATACAAATAATTTGCTTTAATCTTATTAAAAGTTAACTTCCCATTTTACAGCTTCTCTGGGCATGACATTTTTCAACAAAAAACTTACAAGGGAGAAGGCCAAGAGTCCATCAACATTATGGGACCTATCTTTCAGAAATATATTTCAAGTACTTTCATATGAACACAATCACTCATATTCTTTACATTTCTTGGCTGTTGGGTAGCATGGGTAGACAGAAGCCTTTTTTTAATTATAAAAAGGGCTGTGTTTCTTTAGCCATAACTGGAGCTTTATCAAGGTAGAGGGAATCACGATCAGCTATAAATTCCCATCCTTTTTAGTACAAAACCTCCTGGTGCCTGCTAGTGATTTGAACATGAATCAACAAAGGAATGTCTAAGCTAAGCTAAAGAAGATAATTGTTTTAAAATGACCTAGCTAGAGCACAAACCTGACAAAAAGTCTTGGGTGACTTAAAGTGGGCTGTGTACATGAGATATTCTAGTTTTATATATCTAGAATTTTTTCAAAAAGAATTGGAAAATACTGTCAAGTAAGGATGCCCTTACTAGTGTGCACACTTATGCAACCAAGTTATTATTTTATTTTTTTTCTACAATGTTTTTGATTGTTTTGAATTTGATTTCAATAAACATTAATCTGTGATTTAAACAAGGGTGTGCATCCTCCTCTGCATTACTGTCAGCTTTAAACTGTTGCTGTCATTAATCAAACAATGGTGATCATTCTTTTAACAAAACGCACACAACATCCAGGTGTGCCTGAGCATAGAGTTTTTACTGTCTGTCTTGTGCATGTGTGTTTATAGTGTGCATCAAATTACAAAGGTCAGAATTAGGTGCCGTTGCCTCAACTCAACACTGTGCAGTCTGCGTTAAATGCTTTCTCCTGTCTGTTTGTGTTGGGCAGCTTGTGCTTGTTGTCTGTCTTTCCCCTTCATTACTCCTCCATTTCAAACACTCAGCACAAGGCTGCCTTGGGGTCACAGCAGTCTACAAACAGTGAAAGCTGCTGAAGGTCATTGGAGTACGTTAATCCCTCAATACATTGCAGATCAGTGTGATAGGCCAGAAAAGTGCAAGTATAGTATCAGTCATTTGATTTGCCACAAATTTCATCAAATGTAAATATATATCAATATATACAGTGAATACACACACACACACACACACACACACACACACACACACACACACACACAGTACTGTTCCGAACAAGCTGGGATAGGCAAAGAAAAGATTTCACTGTGCTGTAATGTATATGTGACAAATAAAGGCTATTCTATTCATATTCTACTGTGAAAGTTTTAGGCAGTTGTGAAAAAATGCTGTAAAGTGATAATGCTTTAAATAATAAGTGTTCATTTATTTTGATCAAATAAAATTAAAAAGTAAATGAAAAAATTAGAAATCTAAATATCAATATTTGTACACTTTGTACACTACACTTTGGCTTTCAATCCTTACAATTGCACATTTGGACACTTGTGCAAATCAAGGATTTTGTAGGATTACTGTCATGTCTCTGATTAACCATTTATACTAAGCAGATTCTAATTAGGGTTTTGTGAAGTTTATGAATGCAGATTTGATCTGGTGATTTTGAAATAGCAAATAATAGTAAATGCCTGAGAATGAGAAAGAGAATGCCTGTAGTGTGCAAAGCTGTCTTCAAAGCAAAAGGTGACTACTTCACAGAACCGAATATATATATATATATATATATATATATATATATATATATATATATATATATATATATATATACACACGTATATATATATACAGTATCTCACAAATGTGAGTACACCCCTCACATTTCAGCAACCATTTTAGTAGATCTAAAGTGACAATACAATACAAAGGAAACTTTACTTATATTTTAGAGAAGTCAATGTGCAGCTTGAATAGCAGTATATAACTCAAAATACAGCCATCATTGTTCAAATAGATCAAATTGACCTGACAAAACTTGTCTGACCTAAACCCCATGGAGATTCTATGGGGTATTGTAAAGAGGAAGATATGAGACACCAGACCCAACAACGTAGAAATGCGGAAGGCCATTATCAGAGCCACCTGGGCTTCCATAACACGTCAGCAGCATCACAGACTGATTGCCTCGCATGCCACTGCAGTAATTCATGCAAAGGGAGTCCCGACCGTGTATTGAGTATGTTCATACTTTTCAGTAGTCCAACATTTCTCTGTACATTTAAAAAAAAAAAAATTATATTCTGAGATACTGAATTTGGGGGTTTCATTAGCTGTAATATATAATCATCAAAATTAAAAGAAATAAACATTTGAAGTGATGAATCTATATGAGTTTCACTTTTTGTTTTGAATTACTCAAATAAATCAACTTTTTAATGATATTCTAATTTATTGAGGTGTGTGTGTGTGTGTGTGTGTGTGTGTGTGTGTGTGTGTGTGTGTGTGTGTGTGTGTGTGTGTGTGTGTGTGTGATGTATTCAAATAATGTGGATCTTCTGGAGAACAGTAAAGCTACGATACTGTGGTAATCAAACTTTTAGACCGACAAGCAGCTTTTACTAGTGTTACTAACAAATCCAAAAACAAAATAACATATCTGAAAGCAAATTAACAAATCCAAAAACAAAACAACAAATGCAAAATCAAATTAACAAATCCAAAAACAAAATAACAAATTGGAAAACACAACGACAATTCAGACAAACCGGATAAGGTATGTATAGTTTGTGAATGGAACACTTACCAATCATTGGACAAGACACCTGCCATTCAAGATATCCAGGAAGTACAACGGTCACACATATATTTAGGGGAAGAGTGAAAAAATAGATAAATAAATAAAAATAATAATAATTATAATAAAATTTAATTAAAAAAGGATTAAAAACAGGGTTATGGTTTATTCTGCAAATCATATTTTTCTATAAAGGACAAAAGATTCATTGCATTTTTCTTTTTAATCACTTTAAGGGCTTCTGTGAAATAAATAAACTCATTATAAAATGCAAAAAACGTTGGTTTCACTTTCAAGTATTTCAATTTGTGTATATAAAATTTTCCTATCAGAAGTATATTAATAACATTTGTTATTGTTCATTACAAGATAATGTCCTTCACAGTGAAATTTCTTAAATGGTAAACCTTTGGGTAAAGCCAATTATGGATATCAGTCCATAAACCGTCTGAAGTACAACAGTCTGTGGCAGGAGAAAGTTGAAACGTATGTGTTAAAGTGTACTTACTAATCTTTATGTCATAATATACTGCAGCATCTCCAACATCACTGCATATGAGTGTCCTTCCTCACAGTAGCTTTGAATTAATCCCATTTTCTCCTTGCTTATGTTTACTTCTGTTATTTTCTTATATTTAAAGGTGCACTAATCTAAATAAAAAATAGTTTAAAGTAAATGGAGAACATTACACATGTACAAGAAACAAAGTTATAAGATTTCATACTTCCTGAATATTTTGAATGACGGATGTATCTTCCAATGATCGTTAAGTGTTCCATTCACAAACTATACCTACCTTTTCCGGTTTGTCTGAATTGTCGTGTTTTCAGATTTGTTAATTTGTTTTTGAATTTGTTATTTTGTTTTTGGATTTGTTATTTTGTTTTTGCATTGGTTATTTTGTTTTCGGATTTGTTAGTGTTTTCTGATTTGTTCATTTGTTTTCCGATTTGATAATGTGTTTTGCACTTCTCGGCCACTGTAGAAAATTACATTTTTTGGAAGTTAAAGTGTGTATGGGGTCTTGAAACAAAATAAACAAAATTTTAAAAAAGATTAGCATTTAAAAATGTGATTTTTTTTGTATCATAATTGATACATTGCGCATTTATGGCAATTTACTGATCACAACAATGTATACTGATTATTGAATTGGGAATGTCCACTCCTACTCATCATCATTCTTGTTTTTCCCCTAACTGCAAGTCAATTGAAATGCCATTCATAAGCATGCCGATGACATTTTCAACACTATTTTTTTGACATCTGAAAATACATACAAAAAATATAATGTTTGTGTATTCTGAATTTCTGAATTAGTAAATATAACATAGATTATGATACGATTGTTTTTACTAAAAAGACAAACTTTATCAAGCTACAACATTAGATTGAATGTACAAAAATCAAATAAATATTTAATTTGCACTAGTCCAAACAAGTGAAAAATTAAATATTGGGGATTTTTGTACATCAGTTAAAAATGTAAATCAGTTAAAAATGATTTTAAGAGGACATTTTAATTTTTAATTAGTTTGATAAATACTAAAAACTTATAATTTATTTGTATTGTATTTTGTATTTGTCATTGTGGCAGTAATAATCCAGATTGCATCATGAAATGCAGTACATTGATGACTAAGCTAAATTACCTCATATACCTGTGGTATCATACAGTGGTGTGAAAAAGTGTTTGCCCCTTCCTGATTTCTTAATTTTTGCATGTTTGTCACACTTTAATGTTTCAGATCATTATACTCATTTAAATATTAGTAAAAGATAACACAAGTGAACACAACATGCAGTTTTTAAATGAAGGTTTTTATTATTAAATGAAAACAAAATCCAAAACTACATAGCCACTCCTGGGAAGGTTCACCACTGTTCCATGTTTTTGCCATTTGTGAATAATGTCTCTCACTGTGGTTCGCTGGAGTCCCAAAGCATTAGAAATGGCTTTATAACCTTTTGAAGACTGATAAATCTTAATGACTTTCTTTCTCTTTTTTTCAGAATTTCTTTGGATCTTGGCATGATGTCTAGCTTTTGATCTACTTCACTTTGTCAGGCAGGTCCTATTTAAGAGATTTCTTGATTGCGAACAATTGTGGCAGTAATCAGGCCTGGGTGTGGCTAGAGAAATTAAACTCAGGTGTGATAAACCACAGTTGTAACAGGGGCAAACACTTTTTCGCACAGGGTCATGTAGTTTCGGATTTTTTTTCCCCCTTAATAATAAAAACCTCTATTTAAAAACTGCATGATCCGAAACATTAAAGTGTGACAAACATGCAAAAAAATAAGAAATCAGGAAGAGGCTAACACTTTTTCACAACACTGTATTTGATATCATATTTTCAACATGATTTTACTATAACATTCTTTAAAAAATATAACTTAATTATTAGTTGCTTTAAAAAAAGTACATATTCATGTTAAAAAATCAGTAACAACATAAAATTTATTTTTACCGCAACATTTTCAAAATCTGTCCCTGTAAAAAACTAGCAAGTCAATTTATGTAGGCAGCCATATTGGAAAAACCTGCCTAAAGCCTGCTATTGACTGTAGAGCACAGATAACTGCAATGGGGGACATTATAGGGTTAAAAGGATCAAGCATATTGTATGTATTCTACATTTTATATGTCTCTATTGGCCAGGTTTACAGGCCACTTTCATCAGTGCAGAAAGCAAGATTCATGTGATATCATGTGAAATGTTTATCATACAATCAGGCATAAAATCACAGCAGACTCATCAAAGGCCTGGAGGGCCCTCATCTGTGCAATCAGCTATCTACCAGCAGAACACCAGAAGGGGAACTGTATAAATCCCTAGCCAGACAAATAGATTATTATAAGATGGACACTTTACAATTATTGGTTTAGCTTCTGATTAGGGTTTTGTGGAGTTTATAAATGCATTTTTTATGAATCAAGATTTGAACTGTTGATTTTGAAATGCTATTTTAAAGAAGAAGAAATAATAGTAAATTCTTGTTATACCATTAAATTATGCTTGTGCATGTGCATTAAATTATATGTTTAGAAACTGATTAGTAAACTCGGATTACTTTAGATTCATATTGATCGGGGTAGTGATGGTACTTGCAAAGACTGAAGATGCTAAAATGTAGTTACCTTGAGCACCCATTATGGAGTAAATTGAAAATACTTTAATCAATGCAAAATAAATGATTCATTGAAAAATACAAAATTAATTTTTCATACAAGGGCATTTGTTGGTTTACGTCTGCAAAATATAGCCAAATGTTTGTGGATAGATAAGCATCACACCCATCTTCACATTAGGGCTGCATTTATGTTTTAGTTTGAAATTATGTAAAATTTTGAAAACTTTCTGTTGTTTCTTTGGCCTGTATCTATAGAAGTCGAGTTATCGAGTTTTTTTCTCTGACTGTTAGACAGAGCTCTTTCCAGGGATTGGAGATATATGCTCTGCGATTTTATTGATTGTAGCCTATTTCATTTTCAAAGTATAAAGATTTCTGGCACTACAGAGGGGGTGACTCTGCCCGATTGGCTGAAAACAAGTCGGAACTGTGAGAAAAAAGTCAGCATTGCAAGAAATAGTTAGAATTTGTGAGAAATTCCATATAAATGTTCTCCTCCCAATAATTTGCCTTGCTTATTTTTTATAATCGAATTACTTAAGTTATTCCAGGAATTGTTTCATACAAGCACAAAACTGGCAATAATTTTGAGGATGGATTTGGACTGTAATTAATATCAACCATCTACTACAATGGCTCAGGACCACAGGTTGCTTGAGCAGTTCTGTATGTAAACACCTCTTACTAAATAGCACATCAACAATGATTGAACTGTAATCAAAGGACATTCAGGGCCACCTAAATGAGGGTGAGTTCCTCTTAAGGTTTATTCAAGGTTTTTTTTCTATGCCACATTTGCCACTGACCTATTAATTGGGGATAAACTTAACTTTATAAAAATAAACTTAAAGGCACTAAATTTATAAATATTCCTTAGAACCTCTTCATTTCTGTATCTCTTTATATCTGAGACAATGTCCATTGTTAAAAGTGCTATAAAAAATAAAAATTCTTTGTATGCTGTAACATTACAAATTCTTTTCACTGGAACTAAGAAGACCAAAGATTTACACAATGATAGTGTCCTTGGTTTAGCCAGGGTGGAGTGGAAGAACACATGGCCTGCCTCGACCCCACTGAGCAATGTTAGAAAGAAATGTCATGTTCTCCAGGTATTTTCTTCTAACTTGACATTAATGCTCTTGTGGTTGTATCTGTATATACTCACAGACATAATCTCAAAAACTAATAGAAAACTTCCCAGAAGAGTGAAGGTTATAATGGTAAAGAAGAACTAAACCTGGAGCGGGACTTGGAATGTTCAAAAAAGAACAAAAAAGTGTAATGTTCATGCACACAATCTTGAGTAGGGTCAAGGATAAACAAAATGAAAATTTGCTGTTAACGTGATAGAGTGGTGAATAAAAGCAACATTTAATACAGTAAAATAAACACTGTCTAAACATATTTTTGATTTCCATATTTTTTATTTCCTTTCAATTTGATAAAAAATAATGTGTCTGTGTAATCAGTTCTGATAGTAACAAAAATCAGAGTTGTCCCTAAGCCACTCCTATGTTGTTTTGGCTGCAGGATTGGGCCCTGACTGCTGTGGAATAGATTTTTCAATTGAGGATATCACTTTACTTTTCTCCATTCTGCTTTCCTCTGAGCTGCAGAAAGTCCCTGTTGCAAAAAAAAAACAAAACAAAAAAAAAAACAGCATGATGCTGCCACCAAAGAATTCAAGCTTGGTGATCAAATAATCTTGTTTCATACAATCCTTTGGGTGCCTGTTGGCAAACTCCAAGCGGGCCTTTATTAATTTTGCAGCGACGTTTCCATCTAGCCACTCTGCCTTCAAACTCAGATCAGTGGAGGGCTGCAGTGATAGTTGTCCAGCTGGAACTTTGTTCCATCTACACACAGGATCTCCAGAGCTCAGTCACCAACAGGTTCTTGGTCACCTTACTTACAGTTTGCCCTGATGAGCATTGGCAGGCCTTTTATAGAGAGGTGTATGCCTTTCAAAATCATGTCCACTAAATAAACATTTCTACAGCTAGACTCTATCAAGTTTTAGAAACCCTCAGCAACGATCAATAGAAATATGAGGCACCTGAACTTTCAAGTGTTGTTCTAAAGGGTCTGAATTCTAATGCATATGTGATATTTCTTTTTTTTTTTTTTTTTAATTAGACATTTCTTTATACTGAGAAAACAAATCAATATGAATGATTGTAGTACCATAACAAAATTAAAACGTTTAAGGTGGTTTGAATACTTTCAATATGTCAAGATGGGTTTCACTTTGTACACAGGACTACTGTCATACACATTAGTGGATCACTTCAATAAAATAATAAAAAATACAATCACATAAAGGATTGTGCAATAGGAATAATAGAAAAAATTAAGAAATAATCAATCCTCCAAAATTATATTTCATTCTTTTTGAAAAAAAGGTGAGAACAGCAGAACTTATTATAAGCAAAATGCCAGCTTTACCAGAACCCTACTAAACACTGGGGCAAAGGAAAGCTTATTTAATCACATTTAGTTTCCCAAGCACAGAATCTACTGTCCATACTCTCGTCTGGTAAATGCTTTCAATGCATCCAGTTATGGACGAACCTCTTTATTTTACATTCCCTGTGTCACTAAGTTATTATTATTCTATACTTTATACTTAGTCACTTTATCCCAAATTTAATGCAATAGTCTTTTTGGTATTGCAGACATAACATTTATTCGTATTATATATTATATTTTGTTTTTTAAAAAGTATTTTTTTATCTTGTGTATATGTTCTTACTATGTGGACATGTGAGTGCATATCATGTGTTTAGTTTGTTTTTTGTTGCCTGTATATTCTGTTACTTGAGCAGTTTATTGACCCTTGCCACAGGCTTTTCAATGTACATGTCTTAGCATATTGTGCAAATGATAAATAAACTTGTCTGTTCTAAATATAGGAAACAAGCTATTCCAACTTAATGAAAATTATATGTTATGTTGTTGAACTGTGTAAGGATGAAATTTGCCAGTTTTGTTCTGTCGACTGTGGTTGATGAGGGTGTATTTGCTGGCTAACTTGCAGCATGTCATGAATATTATGCTCTGTCCCCACAACCTATACTTTACAGTGAGCATCTTTAGTTAGTAAATTAAAAAAAATATCTTAATAGTTTTCAAAGGTTCTCAGTGTCTTGTAACATGTTTTACAACAACTACATGTAATTCTATACAACTTTTATTGTTCTTTTAATACATTTACCTATATTTTAAGTACTGCAATACACTGTATATGTCTTAAAGGGCCTGCTATAGGTGCAGAGGAAATTTGTATTAAATATGTACATTCCTTTTCTAAAAGAGAGAATGCTTATGTTGTGTATTTGTTACTAGGCTTTCACCTACAAAATATTATAATATTTTGTAAATGGGAAGATAATGCATGAGCATATTTAATAGAATTATAACCTCAAAAAGGTCTTATCGATAGAACATCTGTAGAATGGTAACAAAAACAACAGGCTTTCTTACTGTCATGTATCCAAATCGGCAGGCAAAATCAAACATAAACCAGGCATAGTGTTGGTAATCAGCTAACAACAAAATGTAGGTAAAACCAAGGGTGACAAACATGTCACATATACATGTCACATATACAACATATACAGCTCTGTAATTCACAATTAAACTAGATAAGTAATTTTATGAGCATATAGATGCACAAACAAGGGTAAATAAACGCACATAAATAAATAAATCAGTGATTGATCAATCAATCAGTTTTAGTCAATCAGTGATTGAAACAACATGGGAACATAATGACCAATGATAAGGGGTGGAAACATTACAAAAACAAGCATACATGGCAATGAACACAGAGACAGAGATGCAGAAGTCCCATATCTATTTTTATTTAACCTAAAGACATAAAACGTTAAAATAATTTCTTAAAGATCAAGACTATATAATAACAACAAATAATGTGACTTAAAATCATGTAGATAAGAGTAGGCCTAATAACACTTGAATTTGTATAGGCTCTGCAGTATATAAGTCTATTATAATTATAAGGGTTGACTATTTTAAATTCTAACCATTTCTAATCTTCAGAATGTTTGGTTCATTCTTACTTGATCCATGTTTTGTGCAGTAGGATGCATTCTTTTATCTTTCAGGATCCTAAGAGCCCTCATGGGTTAGATAGCTATAGTGTGACCAGATGAGTCTCTGTCCTCTCATCCATACTTTTCTCTCATCTCAAAGCTGCTCTATGCTCCAGAGCAGTTGGGATGGATCCATTACACAACAAATGCTCCTTTATTGTGCTGATGAAAGGTGGCACCGGTTAATCAGTGCATCTCTCCTGTTCTCTGCTCGCAAATGACTGCTCCTTGCATATAAATAAATCTCCATATCAGTGTAATGTGAGCACATGTAATGTAAAGCCTACCTGTTTGTCATACCCATCACTAATGCCTCCACCCTCCAAAATGAAGTTAAAAAAATAAAAAGCAACCAACCCCACCCCCTTCTTTTCCCCACCTTTTTGTGCTTCTTAGATGTGGCTTCCAGCTAATGGCTGTTTTGCTTTTAATGCCACTTGGTGATGATCAAAAACAGACTGAAGAGAGGGAGAGAGCCCCTTGGAATCTAGAGTAAAGCAAAGGCAGGTGGAAGATTGCTTATCAGGAGTGATGCACAATATCTTGACAATAAGATGGCTATCAGAGAGGCAATGCTTTGGCCAGCAGACTCATGACAGTACATTTTTGGCTCTTGCTTCCTACTTAGATAAGGATTCTCACGGAAAGGTGTCCTCAGGTTTATCTCCCGGGAGTATCAGGCATATTCAGAACTAGCCAGTTTTTAAAAAACCCAACTTACACATCTGGTTGGATGAAAGGCTATTAATTATTTTAACACAATTGCTCATGTTTTATAGCAAGAAAATTCCACAAAATTATAGAGTGTACACAATTCACACAGAAGCAGAAGTGCCAGGCATTAATAAAGGTGACTTTATAAATACTATCTAACTTAGCTAAGTTAACTAAATTGATTCAGGGTTATGAAATCATGTCCTGCATATACTGTACAAATAGTGAAAATAAACTATGCAACTATGCAACATTTCAGTTCTCTTAATAACAGCAGTAGTTTGCTACATTCCATGTGCACTTTTCTACATTTCATTAGCTACGTTTTTGTACAAAACTGTACAATCACCAGTATAGGTGCCCCCAAGATTAATTATTTTTCCTTAACTAATATTTCAGGTAGCCATTATTTGATAACAGGAAAATGCCTTTTCATCAGCATCTTAATACAGTGTAAATATAACATAAAAGATGATTTTTGTTTAGACTTTTCTTGCAGATTCTGTAATCTTAAAATTGCAGTTTGGATTAATGTTGTGGTCATGTAAGGATTGTAAAGCAACTGCAGCTATTATTTAATAAAATGCACACATAAACGCAAGAAAACCAAACACAAAATGAACAAAGAACAAAAAATGAAACATGGAACAAAGTTATAATGCTGAGCATGGACATATAGTCACCATAAATGGACAAGCAAGAAACAAGGGATGCAGTAAATAGAGAGTCTATATACAAGATTAATTAACCAACAGAGTGATTTAGACACATATGTGACTTTTATGTGCATGTGCAACATACAGTATGTGCAAATTATTTGTAATATGTTGGCATAACCCTGAAACTTGTTACTTTATAGGTTAAATCTTTATCCAAAATACACAAATTGTGGTAGTTCTTAACAAATTTTCTTGTGTATGGCACTCTAAAAGGAATGCAGCAGACAACCTTTGTTGACTTTATTTTAACATATGCAAAATATTCTACATAGAACATTTAAGGGTTCTCCAAGTGGGTCAGTCCAAGAACTCGCTCCTAAGGTGCACATTATTCATCTATTATCTCTTATGATAATCCAACAGATCATATCCACAGATCATATTCACAATGAGAAATCTGTAAAAAGAAAACCTTGTGATAGCACTCCATGATTTAGTGTATCTTATTATATTACATGTTAACAAAGGCTAGTTTATAGAAGCCTCTGCAAGGAATAATATACAGATTGTGGGAGTGATGTATAACAACCTCCACATCACCTCCAAATTCTCTGTGAAGCATGAACCATGTTATCATAACTCTCTGTCGCCATTTGCTACTGAGCCTGTTACTCACACTGAAGAGAATGTGCATGAAGTGATATGGTCATGAATGTTTATTTTGAACATGGATGCCAAACTATTCAGGTTAAACCCAATGAAATTCTTTTTATCTCTTCAGCTTTGACTTACCCCACACTCATTCACTCTGCTCAGGTATGATCTGCACGTAGGCGCCACTTGCAAACCAAGGCTTTTTGCCAACACAAACCAAAAAAAAAAATAATAAATCATGTTCATGCAGGTAACTTTGATAATGTTTTAGCTTCAACTGATCATCTAAACAAACAAGCACCAGTGATGTCTGGAGATTGAGAAGAATGCCGAATAGAAAGTCCTGATACATAAACTAGAGAACATAGATACAAATGTTCTTAACATACATCTGTTCTCTTAGGTTAGTGTTACCAAAAATATGAAATGGATATAAAGATAAAAATTATTGTTTAAATGTCAAAAAATAAATTATGACAGTATATACATCAGTCAAACACACCCATTCTATACACACACACACACACACACACACACACACACACACACACATACACACACACAGTATCTTTTTAAAGGGAGAGAGTATACTCACTTTTGTTATTTTGAGAGGACAGTAAATCTACACTGCTATACAAGCTGCACATTAAGAACTCAAAAATATATTTGAGTTTCATATTGGAGCTTCGATAAAAATAAATCTATAAAAAAAATTAAATTGCATGATTGTCAAAAGTTAACTTGTGATTAATCGCAACTTAATCACACATTTTTATCCGTTGTTAATGTACCTTCAATTAATACTTTTCAAGTTTTTAATACACTAATCAATATGAGCATGGGCAAATATGGATGTTTTATGCAAATGTATATATTATAATATATATTTTTATTTATAAAATGTTACAGTGAATGGTTACATGTAATATAAAAAAAATGGAAATAGGAAGCTTTCTAATTGCTCTTGTATTTGTGTTGGGCCACAGTCATGAGAGGGTTTGGGGATGATGAGTGTTATGAGCTCATGGCTACTGCTGATGGGAGGATTTTTACTGGCCTTTTTCACACAAGCCCTCACTAGTGTGGCATCTTATTCAGAAGATGCAGCTTCTGAAGCTAGCACACTACATTCAGTTCACCATGTATAATCTCATATTTAAACAAGTTGGTGGACAGAATGCATACTTCCTGTCTCCTTACTGTCTCTCTTAAACACACACACTTATACACACATTGCCTTTCAGCACCTCTTGAAGCTTAACTGGATGTTTTAGGCAATCTTGTGTGTGCACGCTCTAAGGCTAAGGGAAGTCTGAAGTCAGTAAGTAATTTGTTTTCTTTAAAATGCCTTAAAAAATGATGGTGTTTCTTTAAGAATTTTAAAATGTTATTCTCAGAACAGAAGGTCTGTTTCTAGTGGCAAAAGGGAAAATGTCATATTTGTCCACATTGAAAAGGAAATAAACATTATTTGCATGTTATTATATGTTGCCCTTTTTAACCACAGCATGTTTGCATGCTAACAGGTTAATATATGAGTTATTGAGGTTGGTTGTTTTATTTCTGCATCCTTTAACAACAGAGGAATGCAGTACAATAGACTCTGCTTGCATATATGTAGTTAATAATTAATAACAATTAATTAATTGTTATTAATATTATTTTATATATATATATATACACTGATCCATGTGTGGGGTAAGTCAGTGTGGGGTAAGTCACAGCTGAAGAGATAAAAATAATTTCATTGGGTTTAACCTGAATAGTTTGGCATCCATGTTCAAAATAAACATTCATGACCATATCACTTCATGCACATTCTCTTCAGTGTATTTTCCAAATTTTCCAGCATATTTTCCAAATTTATTAAAACTTGTGATCAGATGGCTAAGAACTAGAGCAAGTTTTAAACTGACACATTTCAAACATGGATTTTACACTCATAATTAAGGAAAACAATTAACAGTATGGGTCAGTGTAGATCCATTCACACTTTGTATTAGCACTCAGACAAAACATGACTAACATGTCCTGCTCGCTCTTTGAACCGGGAAGCTCCTGTGAGAAATTCTTGTAGAAGAGTTGGGAGCTGCGTGTGTTCAAGGAAGCTCTTAAAGATGATTGAACTTTAACCGAAAACATGACAAGTACACATATACTACAAACTCAGACACAGAAAACACCTGGAAAGCTTCTCATTTCACCCAGGTACTCTCTTGTTAGGGTTCATTTCCCATAGAGGTAATATTTAAGAATCATCACCTGATCCAGTTACAGTGTTTTGCAGACACAAGGTGGCTAATAGAGACAAATAAGAGAAAAAGAGTTTATAGCCAATTGTCAAAAAACACGTTAGTTTTAATAGGAATTATGTTACATTTCCCTAGTCGAGAAATATTTCCAGAAATATTTGATGGAGAAATGTACATATAAATGCATGTAATAAGTTGTATTTGAATTCTGATTAACAATACTTTTATATCACTAAACATTTTCTGCATAATAAAACAATTTTCTGCAAAACACTAGTTTCACCTCCCATATTCTTAATTATGTGCAAATTACATTTAGCATGTTTGTCCTGTGTGTGCTTTGGTTTTTCCCCATAAACCTCCTCCCACTCTCCCAGTGCAGGTAAGCAGGTTGTCTACACAAGATTGTCCCTGGGAGTGAATAATGTGTATGTGTATGGTGGCCTGTGATGGATTGGCATCCTGTCTGCAGATCATTCTTCCATCTTGTCACCAATGTTGCCAGGATAGGCTTTAGATGTACCCTGGATAAATTTGACTGAAGGGGCATCCACGTGACACAGCAGAAAATTGTTCTCCATGTATGTTGATGGAGGCAGATACTTTTCTCTTTGTGTGCCCTGCAGTGCAGCATTGGTTTGACATAATTCAGGGGCAGTGGTTTGACATGATGTGTATATGTGTTTGCAACTCTCAATGGAAGCATGGGTTTGTCCAAGGCACTGCAACCAGGATATCTTATTTTTATTTATTGACTAAAAGAGTGCTCATAATTCTAGAGTTGACTACATTTTTACACATATTGGGGTGTAATTATGAGTGTAAATATTAAATTTATATTTACTTTATGTACATCATACATGTATTTTGTGCATAATGTATTGTACATATTGTGTTATTAATCCCATGGCAGAGAAGGAATACTCACTATGAAAACCCATTTTTTAGCTCAATGAGGAAAGCTGTAGGTGTAAATGAGTGTTAAACAGCCTTTAAACAGATTCAAAACAAATACTGTAAAGCTAGATTTGATATAAATACAATTACATCATTAAACACTATTGGCATAATCTTTTGCTTCCCATGAAGTTTAAGATTATGCAAATTTAAGTGGCTTGTTATATCTGTCAGAAAAGCAGCATTTGCAATGAAATTGTTATAATTTAATGGAGCCAGTGAATTGCATTGAACCTCCTCTCCCACATTTGCCCCATAGTATAAGCAAAGTCAACATTTCCTTAACAATTTTTTCCCTTCAAAAAAGCATACTCAGACTATAAGCTGCACAATATCTGTGTTGTTGGTTCATTCATCCACTGCTAGGTGACAATACTCTGCACTTTCTATGTATTTTAAATGTTGTAAAAAAAGATCATCTACAATGACTTCTACTTGTCTGATTACTGTTGAATCTGATAGATTTGTCTTGAAATCTAATAACATTGATTCTGCACAGTCAATTAATGTTTTTATTTTAGAAATTCTCCAACTGTATACAGTTTTTTCGATTTTGCAATATTTTAGGTGATTCTGATCAAGACCTCAGTAAAACTGTCACTCCCATTAACATGCCTGCATGAAGTCTGGGTGGAGCTGATCATGGGTAGTGTTGCAGATTAGCTTTCTTTGAAACAAAAATCGTCTTTTGACAAATTAAAAATACTGTTCTTAAAATACTCAAAATATTTAAAGTAAAAGAGATCACAGCAAAATGCTGTTAAGCTAGTTATCTTTTTGGTTCATTTGTTTGTTTTTTTAGGACATGAGTAGCACACTTACCTAGAAAATTATGAAACGTGTGTTAAGCAACAGACAGCCAGTCACTTTTTTTTTTAGGAGAATCGGATCACAGTTGTAGATTAGAGTGGTCATGGTTCAGTGATAGACTATTATGTGGGTGTGTACAAAATTTACTCTAAAAGACAGTTTTAGTTGTTATAACTTGTTCAAACTTTTTTTGGATTGGTGTGATAAGTGGCCTGAAATATATATTACTAAATGTGTAGGTATGTAATATATTTCCACACTGCTTTCAGTGTAAATATGGATCATACTGAAACAGATGATAACCATCTGTGGACCGACAGGCCAGATACTTGCTGTGCACATGTGAAATGAAGCAGACAGGATGTACCTGATGGCCTGATACTATCAGGGACATGCCAGGTCTGAAGGGCATTCAACTAAATTCCCACGCATATACGTACACTTTTTTTTCAAATGTATTTTCAGGCATTGTTCTTTGTCTTGGACATGTGCATTAATATCTATATTTTGGTTGTAATGCATTTACTGTGGTGCCCCGGAACTTACAGTCTAAGATTTAATTCATTAATTTGCAAATTTTGGACGCACCCCTACAGCCCCTATGGTACTTTAGTGAATTAATCTAGACATTGACACGTTAATACAATAGTGTTTTAAAACATTTTATTAAATTTATTAATGATCAACATGCTCCTGATGTTCCAGTGACCACTGTTCCTGCCCCGTTTCCCTCCATGGATCTTCCCACTTTGTCCAGGCCTGCCTCTGGATGGTGTTCTCTTTGATTGGAGGCCACTCTGTGCAGCTGGGGACAGTTTCTCATCAACGCCTTGGGTGGGTCCATGAAATTCCGGAGTAAGAACAGGAGCTTTGAGTGGATTTAGACTGTAGGTAATGTCAACAGTCTGCTACATTGATTTAGGACTACAGTTTGCTTCTGATCACCATCACTGTACCCCGCAACATTGTATATCTGCAAGAAATGACATTCGGTGCAACCCAGACAAGGATGGGTTCCCTCTTGAGTCTGGTTCCTCTCAAGGTTTCTTCCTTTGCCATTTCTGGGAGTTTTTTCATGCTACAGTCACCACCGGCCTGCTCATCTGATCGAGTAAAATAAGTATTTGGGAGAGCTGACGGTTCGGGGAAAGGAAAACCACTCAGGACAGGACCAGTTGAATCTTTTTTTTTAGTGATCAATGCTAAAGACACAAACTCGCAGGCACACACACACACACTGGCACGCCCTCTCGCTCCTACTTTATGCTCCCCTGATCACTGCAAGAGAAAGAACATTCATTAGTCACAATTCCCCTCAGGTGTGTCATTTCCATGCTTCCCTGCTGTTCGACCCGCAACCGACCCCATGAGGTGAGATTTTGCATGGAGCTCCAGAGTGAGGGCTATTAACTTATCTTATCTTATCTTATTTCTTCCATTTTCTTCCATTTTCATGCCAACCGTGGTCTCTTTATCACTTTCTTCTTGCTGATGGTCTTGTAGCCCATTCCAGCCTTGTGCACGTCTACAATCTTTTCCCTGCTGTCCTTTGACAGCTTTTTGATCTTGCCCATGGTGGTGCAGCGGTTTGAATAAAAGAGGTTGATTCTGTGACAGGTGTCTTTTATACACATCATAAGTTGATATTAGGAGTTCTTTTTTAAAGGGACAGGACTAATTTGGGTATGTGGTAGTCAGAATACTTGCTGGTTGGTACGGGATCAAATACTTTTTTTTCACTTGATCAAATACAAAGTGCTGCTAGCATTGCTTTAGAGGTTGCAGAAATGAAAGGTCTGCTTGTCAGTGCTCGGACCAATTGGCCGCACACTGCAACAAGTCAGTATTGAGCACCTGTTGGGGCATCCTCACACAGAAGGTGGGGAAGCTCCATGTGTAACATCCAGCATCACTGTGATGTCATTATGGAGGAGTGGATGAGGATCCCAGCAACAACCTTTGCAACTCTGGTCAATTCCATTCCCAGAACGATTAAGGCAGTGCTTGATAACAATGGTGCTCACAAAAAATATTGACACTTTGAACACAATAGTAATAGCTGTATGTTCAGATATTTTCAGAGGACAGTAAATCTGTACTGCTATACAAGCTTCACACTGACTACTATAAAGTATATCCAATTATAATTTCTATAGTATTGTCCCTTGAGAAGATATAATAAAATGGTTGCTGAAATGGGGAGTGTACACACTTTTGTGAGATACTGTATGTGGTAGCGGGTGCATGGCCAAGCGCCAGGTTGTGAATGGGGGGGGGGGACCAGGGAGGAAAAGAATATTAAGGATCACACACCTAATGATTTAACTAATTAATGTTCCCAGTTGCAGGTAGTGAGGAGAGCTTCTAGAGAGAGAGAGACACAGCCAACTGATTGTGTATGAATGTTCATGTTTTAAACACTGAGAAGTGAAAGCAAACACAAAAAACTTGACTGTGACAAAATAAAGCATTTTTTTGTTTTTAAACCTGTCCTCTCTCTCCTTTCTTCCACCTTAACCAGCGAGCTGTCTACATATTGGAATTCTTTAACTGTCCACCCACTTTCGGAAAGCAGGTTGTCAAAAAAAGATTTCACATTAATGCATAAAAATTATTTGTCACATTATGCTCTATTGACTGTTTTTGTCATACAGAAATTAATTCTCTCCTTTTGCACTATATCTACCAAATGCAACAGGGTAAAATGTCCCTCCTCTGACACATTAAGTATTAATTTGTTAAATATTTATTTAAATAATCAAAGTGGCCTCACACCACAGCCTAACTGAGTGATGATGACTGGATTCAGTAGAATTTGACTATAGAAAAAGGGGTCTAGAAGTTACAGCTATGAAAAGACTGTCTCACCTATCCTATGCTTGCATGAGGCCCATTTCATTTTTTTATAATGGAATGTTTTGATTTATTTTCAAGTTATGGGTTTGCTTAATTGTTCAAATGCTCAATTTCTTTATTTTTCATATTTTTTTACATAATGACAAACAAAAACCAAACCCATGCAAATTGTGTGATCTGAAAACAAATGAGTGAAGATTTCTATTAGACAGTGTGCAAATGTTCACACACTCATTAGCAAAAATAGATTTTTTTCTGAATTTATAGAATTTTCATGAATGCCTAATTTCTTCTGTAAAATCGCTCCAATTTCCATTCCATTATCTTTTGTCATAGCCATGTGTGTATATATGTTTGTTTTAATTTATGTAATGTCTCCACTCATGTCTCATCCATCGTGCCTTAGCTCTGCTTTTTGTTTTTCTCGTTTGTCGTGTGGCGTAGTGTTTGCAATTTTGCCTGAACTTTGCCTATTCTGTGTGAGTCTGTTTGTGTGTATTGTATGTTTTGTCATAAATTAACAACCATTAGAGGTACAAGGCCTCTGTTAATAAAACTTATTATTAGCTTATTAGCTGCTCCTCTTAACAGGAAGAGTGCTAAGCACTGTCTACTGCAGGTATTACAATAAATAGGCATAGTTTTCTCCCAATTCAACAAACCTGAGCTATCCCTTTAATAAAAATATGACACTGAAAATACTATAGGTATACATTCTATTCATGTTCATAAAGATGGTCCATATAATACACATTTTATGCAAACTACAATGGTTGTATTTAATTTTTATATTTTTGAGAAAATCTGCACTTAAATAGCACATCTTCTTCTTCTTTTGACTTCTCCCATTGGGGTTGCCACAGCAGACCATCATCTACATCTGCCTCTTTCAAACCAACTACCTGTATGTCTTCTCTCACCACATCCATAAACCTCCTCTTTGGCCTTCCTTTTTTCCTCCTTCCTCCTCCTTTCCTCCTTCCTCAGCATCCTTCTACCCATATACCCCATGTACCTCCTCTGCACATTTCCAAACCATCTCAATCTAGCCTCCCTCACCTTGTCTCCAAAAAGTCCTCCATCTAATAAACCCGTTTCTAATCCTGTCCGTCCTTGTCACTCCCAATGTCACTCCTTTTTTTCTTTTATTATCGGACTTTAATTTGTAAAGGTGTCCCTTCAAAGAAAAACAAATTGTTTGAGATGTATGTATTCTTGCCCACAGATTGCCACTTCTGCTATTAAAAAAGGTTTTAAAATGTTCTTAAAATTACTGGTCTAGAATATATACTCAAGTAAAATTAAAAAGCAGCTCATTTAAAATTTTCTCAGAGTGAAATTTAGTTAGTTGCTATGTTACAGCAAGAGGGGTGAAAGGGCCATGTGGTCTATTCCATGTAGTGCAAAAAGAATAAGGGAAATAAGGGGACTAAACACCTTTTTCAATCTATTCTGGAGTAAATTTATAAAACGTCAACACATGACATTTAAAATATTTAAGGGGGTATAATGTATAATTAGATCAAGAAGGAGCAAAGATACATCGCTGAGCACATAGAAATTTCAATTTAATAAATTTTTATTTGTATAGCGCTTTGACAGTGGACATTGTCTCAAAGCAGCTTTACAAAGATAAAGCGGTTTTAAAAGAATGTATACGTTTATTTCTTGTAACTGTGAGTTTGTCCCTAATTAGCAAGCCAGTGGTGACTGTGGCTAGAAAAAGCTCCCTGAGATGGCATGAGGATGAAAACTTGAGAGGAACCAGACAAGAAAGGGAACACATCCTCATTTAGGTGATATCAAAAGTATGATCATAAATCATTAAACGAAAACAAAACACCGGATAGTAAGAACTAACAACTAACTAACGGGATGTACGATTGTGAGTAATGTCCTTCCTCCAGTCAATTGACATTATGGAACCAGGAACTACTGAGCAACTCATAAATAGCTCAACATTTGAGATCACCAGCTTCTCAATGCCAAAGCATTTAAACACTAAAAGAGGTCCAATGTCCAAACTCTGGAATCCAAATGGTGCTGGTACGTCTCTAGATGGTTCAAGATGTTTACGGGCTTGGCATCTACTTCTTTACATGTCCACAATCTTCATGAGGTGGGACACGACTAGAGCTGGCGCAACCACAGGATGCTTCGGGATTGATTGAGAAAGGGAAGGGCATTTGGATGGCAACAAATGTCCATTTATTACAGTTGCAACATTGTTAAGGTGGGCAGTAATAGGTGATTAAATGCCTAAATTAAATTAAAAAAAATCTGTGGTCCTTAGCTATTGTAGTAGACTGTTGAGACTAACGGTCTAAATCCATCCTTAACCTCCTACGACCTGGGTGTCCACATACGTGGACATTGTGCACAATGGTGTCTTTATTGTTTTCTGTAGATACAGACCGAGTGTCCACATAAGTGACATAATTTTTTTCCAAGAAGAGCTTCATGTTCAAAGAAAATATATGGTTATTATAATTATTGGTTCTTCCTAACCCCAAATAACTGGAAGAAATCTAAAATGCAAGCCAAACTAAAGCTCAGGTCTTGGGAGGTTAAAGTTCTTGTGGTGTTTAGCAACTTAATGGATCCCCTGGCTGCTGATGTGGAACAACCCCCAGCTGCACAGAGTAGTCTCCAAAAAAAAAGGACTCTAACCAGAGGCAGAGCACCAGGATAAATCAGACAGATCTGAAGAGAGCAAAGGGATTGAGAGAAAGAAAGCAAGTTGTTTATGTGTATATTTCATGCAATTAAAAGGCATTAAACTCCTACAATAAGTCTTACTGGTTGATTTGTTGTTGTCTCTGTGTTTTGCAGTGTATCTCTCTGGTTCTGACCTTGCATTGCACTCTGCTCCTGGAAAAAACTAAATAGGCATACCACATACTGTTACGGATAGACCAGGCATCAGAACCGGAAGTAAAACAGAATGTCTTTTATTTTGCAAAAAACTTACAAACACACAAGAGTTTGAGATGTGACTGGAGCAGATGGTACACTTAACTGAGTGCTTCCATTATAGCATAGCCAGGAGCATGGAAGCACAGGGAACAAAAGCGGTAGGAAGTCCTATTGTGATCTATGGTCGTAACTAGTAGATCAGACCGTGAGTGAAGGGGAATATGGACCATATAAACGGGAGAGGTAAATGGGTGATTAGTAGGAGGAGGACAGGTGTAGGTGATTAGTAGGAGGGAGAGGCTAAGCGAGAGTGTTGAGTGAAGGAGGAATGCGTGGCTGATGGTTCTCTGACATTACCCCCTCCTCCAGGGGCAGCTCCTGACGCTCCAAGCCCACCTTCTCCAGGTGGCCATGGCATTTAGAGGAAGGCCTTGCAACCCATTCATGGTGGGTGGAGGGGGTGTGGAGGAGGGAAGTCTTGGACAGGCACGCAAAAACCTAGGGCATGAGGAAGGTTTGGTGCCTGCGTCGGGGCTCGGGGGGCAGAGCGAGAAAAAAAGAGACTGGGCGATGTATTCAGTGGGACTTGGAGACTGAGTGTTGATTGAAGAAGGGAAGCGTGGCTGGTGGTTCTCTGACACATACAAGTTCACTTCACAATAACTGAACTTTCACTTTAACATTTACCCAGTTCATATGGGTGATGTTAAACGGGTGGTAATTTAATGGGACATGATTTTTCCTTACTACAGCTAGATTGTTAGTGACAACAAACATTAGCAATGTAATTCACCAATTTATTTATTTATTTTTTGCTAATTTGCATAAAATTGTCAAAACTTACACTGCATTCTCCTATTTTTTGGTAATGACCCATTGATGATTGTGGAGATGAAGGGCAGGAGATCTTGCGCGATGGTCTGGAGCCTAGTTGAAGGGATTGGATCCAGAGGACAGGTGGTGGGATTGCAAGATCGGATGACTTGCAGTATCTCATCTTCTGTTAAGGTTGAGAAGCTTGACAGAGACGTAGTGGATTGTTGGCTGTGTTGTGTAGTCATTGTTGGAGAGGAAGTAAAGGTCTGGCAGATTTTCTTAATCTTCTCATCATAGAAGGAGGCAAAGTCATTAGCAGTCAGGGAGGATGGAGCAGGTGCAGAAGGGGGGTTGAGTAGAGAAGAGAAGATGTTGTGAAGCTTAAGAGGATCTTGTGCAGAGGCCTTAAGCTTTTCCTTGTAGAAGGCAGTTTTGGCAGAAGTCACCTCCAAAGAAAATTTGGTCAGGAGTGCACGGTAAGATGAGAGGTCTACATCAATTTGTGATTTTTTCCACTTCCTCTCTCCAGATCTGAGTTCTCGTCGATTGCTGCGCAAAACTTCTGACAGCCACAGTGTGGGACAAGAAGTCTTCTTGGGTCTTGTAGTCAAGGTGCAAAGGAGGTCCATGGTTGAGGAAAGAGATGAGAGGAAGGAGTCCGTAGCAACGTCTAAGGGTAGAGAGGAAAAGGAGTCAGGGTGAGGAAGAGATGAAAGAGTACAGGAAGCTACAGAGGAGGGAGAGATAGAGTTAGGACATCCGAAGGAGAAGGTATTCAGAAAAGGCAAGAGGCAAGATGACTGAAGTTTGTCCGATGGGAGGTTGAAGTCACCAAGGACTGTCAGAGGGGTACTGAGAAGCGTGTCCATCTCTTCTAGGAAGTCTCCAAGGGGACCAGGAGGGCGGTAGATGACAATGATGAAAAGGTTGATTGGAGAGGTAACTGAAACTGCATGAAATTCAAAAGAAGACATGGTTAGATGAGACAAAGGGAGAGGTGTGAAACACCATCTCCGTGATAAAAGTAGACCTGTACCACCACCTCTACCAGTTTCTCTTGGTAAGTGAGAGAAAGCATAGGCAGAAGACAGAGCAGCTGGTGTAGCAGTGTTCTGTGGGGATATCCAGGTTTCAGTAAGTGCCAGAAAGTCAAAGGTGTAGTGAGAAGCCAAGCCTGTGATGAAGTCAGCTTTCCTTACATTTGCAACCTTAAAAGCACATTAGATTCAAATCCTTGGGTTTAAACCAGGTTCTAGTTTAAGTCTGAAAATGTAAACTCTCCCACTCTGATTTTAATGAATCATTTTTTTAGACAAGACAGATATGTAAGCAGGAAAAAAGAAAAAAGACAGGTAACTGAATTCATTCATTTATTTTCGCTATAAACACTGTCACATTTTAATTAATTGCCATTTGCTTTATTTGCTAAAAATGACCCAGTTATTGTTTATCACAATGCATACTTAACGAATTGAATTATGTTAGATGTACGTATGTTTGCATACCTGTATTTTACTGTTGGTGTTTTCAAGATTCTACTGTAAAATGGTTGACAAATAGTTTAATCACTTAGCCTACATCTAATCTCACACTCTATCAAGCCACTGTTCAGCGTCCCTGTGAACTATGCTATCTATTTGTCATTGATAAACTTGTTAGACAATTGAGTCATACAACACTAAACATAATCCCCTTTAATAACTACTATGGTTACAGCCCAGATTTTTTTAAGCTGATAGTTCAGTCTCTGGGAAAACACATTTTACACTGCATAATAAAGCTCTTGCCTTTCTTGCACTTGAGGGCGAAGAAGTTGCTTCAATATATACCAGGGGGTTCAGTTTATTTCCTTTATGTTTAACTTCAGCAAAATGTGATCGGTGTTTTACCTTCAGCATGGGTCTGCACCTGTCCATCACTGTATTTCTTGTGATTTTAGCATAGTAGTTTCTAGGGCACTTTTTTCTATTTACTCAGTAACAGACATGATTTAAAATGTATGTAAGTACAATACTTTAATCAACACATTTTAATGCAAAAGTAAACTAACAGATTTTAAAAACAACTTTGAAAAATTAGCATTGAGCTTATTTATATTTGATATTGGCCACTTACTCTGGCTGCATAAATCTGCATACATAAATCAATACGAAATCTAAATTAAAATAAAAAAGAAAATCACAAAAACACAATTCAAATATAGAAAGCATTACACTAGTTTTATGTTGAAATACTGTAGACAGTCACACAGAAAGTGTGTTAACACTTTCAGAGAAGGTATATAATCTTTAAGAACTTGCGAATGCTAGACAAAATGAACAGCTTAAATAAATCCATTGTTTTTATGGACTTAGGTGGACACTATGTATCAAATGAATTAGATTTGTTCCTTATTGTTGCTTGAAAGAAGTAATATATGCTTTGCTAACAACTACTTTTAACAATGGTTTTGTGTTTTAGGTGCCTGCATTGCTGGGATTCTTGCTACAGTTCATAGCAAGAGACAAAATAACATTAATCAGGTAAAACATTTTCCTCTGAGAGTTTCTGTAGCCTCAATGTCTCAAAAAGCAGCTTATGCATTGAGAGTGGCAGGAATGTTACACATCAAAGTCACAGTGGGTGAAAAATGATACCAAAACAGATATAAAGATTTTTGACTAGGCTTTGTTGCACCTGTCAGGTTTTCAGGGGTGGGGGTGGGGGATGAAAGAGGGATTCTATGGTATGTCTAATATGTTAAGCTCCATATGGTATAAAAAAAATATATCATAATATACCAGCAGTGTTGGACAGTAACAAAGAAAATGTAATTTGTTACTGTCCTCTTTTTTTAAAAAGAAGCATTTTTGCAAATCTGTGATTTACTGAAGTATTTTCATTTGGGGGTAATTTTACTTTACTTTCACTACCTTTCAAAGTCAATTATAATTTTTACTCAACTACATTTTGTGAAAGTAGTTGTTTCTTTTTATTTATGAGTGGATAAAAACTTAACTGGAAGCATGCAGCAAGCCACCAATCAGAGGAGAGTCCACGCACTGTTGTAAACTTGCTACAAAATTGACTGCTCTCAAATCTTGTTATTTTATTTGTTTTTAAAATTGTGTAGCTTTGAAGTCTTTGGCCTATAATAATTTAAACAGATAAAAATCAGTGTCTTATTAATTAATATTATTTTATTAAAAGATCGGTGTGCTAAGAGTAACAGAGTATTTTCACATAAATTGAATTGATTACGCAAGAATGAAAAAGAATAATAGGACATAATAGCTATAATAATTCATAGTACTTGATATACTTAAGTAAATTTTAAAGCAAATACTTTTGTACTTTTACTCATGATGAGTTTAACGGGAGCAATTTTACTAGAGTAATATTTTACCTAGTGTGTCTCCACTTTAATTTAAGTACATGGTTTGTGTACTTCATTCAACACTATACCAGAAGCAACAATTAATTCTGAATTAGCCATTAAGAAGCAATATCAATTCTACTAATTTACTTTTTACAAAGTTATGAAATATCAACACAGGAAAAAATTCCTATGGATATTCAATACAATTTTCAATGCTTGTAAAATGTATAAGATTGTATAATTACATAATTTTCAGCATTGAAATCTGCTGTCATTAGATGTTGAAAAAAATAAGCAATTTTTTTAATGTATTAATAAATCAACATTGCTCATAGATTTTGGAAAAGATTCTGTAATTTTGGTAAAGAAATATAATGAGTTATACATACATGCATATATTTAGTTTTATGTTTCTGAGTGAGAAACATAGTTTGAGTTCACTAATATATTTATTAAATCTTATAACATGATAAGCGTGTATGGCTGTCAAAGACGTTGGTGTTATTATTGACCCTAGTCTTTCCTTTGAGCCTTACGTCAATAATATTACCAGGATCGCCTTCTTTTACCTTAGAAATATTGCTAGAAATATGATGTCGTTATAGAATGCAGAAAAATTAGTTCATGCTTTTGTTACTTCTAGATTAGACTACTGTAATGCTTTACTGTCTGAGTGTGCGAGTAAGTGCATAAATAAGCTTTAGTTAGTTTAGACTGCAGCAGCAAGAGTCCTCACTAGATCTAGGAAATATGACCACATCACTCCTGTTTTAATCAGTCTACACTGGCTCCCAATCAAATCTCGCATTGATTATAAAATTCTGCTATTGACGTATAAAGCACTTAACGGTCTCGCACCGCAGTATCTGAGTGAACTTCTTTACCAGTATGATCCTCCACGCCTACTTAGATTAAAAGGTGCAGGCTATCTGTTGGTTCCTTAAATAATGAAGACTACAGCAGGGGGCAGATCTTTCTCTTATAAAGCCCCGCAGTTATGGAACAGCCTTCCAACCAGTGTTCGGGACTCAGACACAGTCTCAGTGTTTAAGTCGAGGTTGAAAACATATTTATTTAGTCAAGTCTTTGATCAGTAGATATTTTCTTAGGTAAAGGTGCAGATCTGGAGGGAACATGGATATAGAGTGTTTGGTGAACTGGGATATTTGTATGCTGTCGTCCCCTCACATTCACATGTTCACTCAGGTTTGTTGACGGTGGTGTGGTGGGTCGTCTCTTATCCCAGAGATCCCTCATGTCTGTGTTACCTTCTGGTTCTCCCTTTTAGTTATACTGCGAGTCGTGCCGGAGTCCAAACTGCACAGTGACATTAACTTTTATACAACAATAAGGACACTTAATAATCCATATCCTTCTCTTCCTCTCACCCTCTCTCTCTCTCTCTCTCTCTCTCTCTCTCTCTCTCTCTCTCTCGGTTGAGTTAAACATGCTCCTGAGGCTCCAGTGACCACTGTTCCTGCCCCTCTCCCCTCCGTGGATCTTCCCACTTCGTCCAGGCCTGCCTCTGGATAGTGTCCTCTTCAACTGGAGGCCAATCTGTGCAGCTTGGGACGGTTTCTCATCAATGCCTTGGGTGGTTCCATGAAATTCCGGAGTAAGAACGAGCGCTTTGAGGATGGATTGGACTGTAGTTAATGTCAACAGTCTGCTACACTGACTCAGGACTACTTTTAGCTTCTGAACATCATCACTGTACCCTGCAACATTGTATATCTTCTATAAATGGACATTCGGTGCAACCCAGATGAGGATGGGTTCCCTCTTGAGTCTGGTTCCTCTCAAGGTTTCTTTCTTATGCCATCTCGGGGAGTTTTTCCTTGCCACAGTCGCCACCGGCTTGCTCATCAGGGACAAACTTACTTATAAAGAACATATTCACTTTTAATCACCACATTATCCGTGTAAAGCTCCTTTGAGACAATATTCATTCTTAAAAGCGCTATATAAATAAAAATGAATTGAATTGAATTTAATTGAATTGAATTGAAAAATAACCAGTCTGTTTTGGAACCCACCATTGTTAACCCACTATTGCAAATATATCAATTAATATTTGCTTTGTACTTATTTTTATTTATAGTTATAATAAACATTGGTTAAATGTAATAATTATTAAATGCCTTACATTGTTCATTATTTATAAGTAGTATTTAACACTATTATTTTCTGTGTATATACTAAAGGGTGAATTATTCTTAAAATATTTTTCTTCATAAATATTTTAAAACATTAAACAAAACTTAGGGGTGTTTTGGAGACATGCACAGATGTTGCAGATATTAACAGTTATTTTTAAGCTGCATCTATCTCTCATCTTTTGACATTAGCAGCAGATGATGTAAGCCCTTTAAGGGTCTCCATGGTTCCAGCACATCCCACAAATACTCAGTTGTATTAAGATCTATGTAATATGGAGTAAACTATTCTTAAAAACTATTCTTGAAAACATTTTGTAGTATGGCTTTTTGTAGTGTGCTAACTTGCAATTAAGGAGTGTCTTCGACAATGTTTAAGTACATGGTACATGTCTCATTGCTGAGAGCATCAAACTGCTTTTGCCAGCTTGCCTGCTTCCTGTAGTGCATCCTAGTTAAAATCTCTTCCCCCAGGTAAGCAACAAATACCAGGCACCAGAATGTTCACATGATGTTAAAAAACATGCCTCATTAGACAAGGCCACCTCTTTCTACTGCTTCAGTTCTGATGTTCACATGCTTTTTGTAGGTGTTTTTGGCAGTGGACATGGGCCAGGGTAGACCTTAGCACTAGTTTGACAGTTTGTGCTTCTGTGGGATTGGACCAGATAGGCTAACCTTTACGCTCATGTGCATAAATGAACTTTAGCATCCATAACCACTTTAAGTAGTTTAAAGGTAATATCTGATCAATGTAAAAATCTGGAAATTAATGCTAAAATTATATTGTGTAATATTTATCTTTTGATATAAATACATTTTATAAAAGTTACAAATTTCTTTATTGTTCTGTAAAATAATTGGACTTGTTATTCCGGTACTGCTGAAGGGGATTGTACTGAAAAACCTTTTACTGAAGATTATCCAAATACAATTTTTTCACAAGCATTGTTTGTTGACATTGACAGTATACTTAAAAAAAAGTTGCATACATAGTTTTTGTGGGTCTTGGCAACATGGGGAAAAAACATTTTGTATGTGTATGGCTCCATGATACTGTGGCGCCTGGTCTTCAGTCCTCGTCTTCCTCTCTCTTTCAAATGTAAAGGTTGTGTGAAGAGATTTTGTCAGCAACAAGTATTACTGGCATTTTTACACTCTTGGCTTTCCTTCTCTTACACCTTAAACACACGTTTATCTGTTCATCATTTCTTGTCCTTTTTATCTCTCTTTCTTTCTCTATAGCAATATTTCCTATTTGTGCACACAGAGACTACAGAGCAAAAGAGGTTTTTGCCTCAAGGCTGTTCTCAAAGATTAAATGATATGCCCTGACAAACCAGATGATTAATTGTCTGTGATTATACTTGATCCCTTTTGACAGAGAACCTTGATTGTTCATGCCAGTAAAATGTGTCACTCCATTTCTTTTAAGCATTAAAAGTGCTCAGCCACTAAGCCCCTTATGTCAGTTAACAATGTATTCTTCACTTCCCATTGGGCTTATCCTAAATAAAAACATGTATCTTTGAGTTGAGCATTTTTTCAGCTACATTTCAGATTTTAAAGCATCTTTCATTTGTGTAAAGTACAAATGTGGCATGTATGGTTAGGCAAGTTGATAATTTATATAAACCAGAAGTATGATTACTTTTATTCAGGCAATGACTGTTGTTACATTTTAAACCTTTAATTATTGATCATAGTAAAATACTGAATATCCATTCTGAAAAATGTTGTATAACATTTAATTCGAGTTCAAATTAGACTTTGTTTTTACATTATAAAAACAATCTGACTCCAGTAGACCTCTACTCATAATTTACAAACATACAAAATGCATTTTTATTAAACAGGTTTATCATTCATTTAACTCTAAATAAGCAATATAAAGAAATGTTTGTGTTGCACATTTGATCAAATATGGATCATATAACTACACAAATATCTTTTCATCTACATGTTTGAATACTATTCATAAATAGATAAGCATATATACACTTAAGGAAAGAATGATTTTTACCCAGTTCTTGTTTGTCTTATTTAAAATCATCAGCAAAATAGTCTTCTTCTCTCTGCTTCTACACTGTCCCCTGAAAATTAGCACTGAAGCAGAACATCAAAACTCTCCACCTTCAAACCGGTATGGATTTGTCAGTCTTTCAGGGCAGGTGTTGGAGCTGTAACTGCTGTAACGATAGCCTTCAAAGTTTTCTGTTCTTTCTATTTTTGTTGGGGCAGCATCCTGATAGGACAGAGCAGTTTTTATGACGCTCGAATCCTCTTCAGGCCGCTTCAGTTCAGAGTAAGAGTTGGGAGACATCTCCTCTAAAAGAGAGTTACAGTTTGAAAGTCCTTTCATGTCATAGATGCCTTCACCATATTTTACCAGAGAAGGTTTAGGGCAGGGCTGGTAGGACACTTTAGTGGTGGTGGTTATGATGGTCTGAAGTGCTGTTGGAGTGGTTGGAGTGGGTCCTGTGTACCTGCATGGGTAGTCAGTGTTATAATAATGACTTGCATTGCTAGAAAGCTGTGGGTATTCCCCTCTCTCTCCATATGGCCCTTTGCCCAGGATTTGCTTCCAGCTATGGTGCTTGGTGGTCGCATCTGGATAAGAACGCTCATGGTTTGGAAGTGAACTGGTTGTGTGAGGCATTCCACTCAGGCCAGAGCAGCTTTTATTTTCAGCCTCACTATGAGGGCTGACAGGGTCCTTATACAAGGCTGTGGAGTAGGGTGAAGAGCTGAGATAGCCTGCAAAGTCATATCCGCATGGGGGTCTTGCCATGTAGAGACGATGATTAGAAGGCTTCTGCAGAGGACTTGCAGCATCGGCCATGGCTGATGGGCCATGTGTGTCATAGGGGAACTTGTAAGGCTCAGTGTTCTGGAACGGTGTGTAGTGCTGTGTCTGGATAGGGAAATTGGATTCAGCAATGATGCTGAAGCGATCTGGTGTCTCCATGGTGAGTTGGTGGATGTTAGGGAAGGGCATATCATAGCGGCCAGGCTGGGTGAAAACATGATATTTATTAGGTCACAAAGTCTGCATACACATCCATAAATATATAGAATAGTTATTTTGTTAATGTTTTTAATTTGGAAATTTTCTGTGGAAAGATTCAACATGATTGAACAAGTTCAAGTATTTCTATTTCTACTTTTTAATTTATAATTTTCTATCATTGCTTGTTTAAAATGTATGTTAAAATATATTAAATACATTTTAATAGGCTGAATGAATGACTAAATTTAAATAAATACTTTTAAATGTTAAAAACATAAAACAGACAGTAACCATTTAATATAAACTATTCTTAAATTTCAAATATACTAACCATGTAACTTTTGTTTCTCCTTCATAAGCCAAAATAAATAATTACACAATTTAGTTGCCTTGTTACCTGATTAGACATTGCTGAAAATGTCATTATAAAAATTTAACTTAAACTTTCTTTCGGCTTCTCTAATTAGGGGTCGCCACAGCGGATCATCCGCGATCCGCATGTTCGATTTGGCACGTTTTACGCTGGATGCCCTTCTTAACGCAACCCTCCCCATTTATCCGGGCTTGTGCAACCCTAATGGCTGACGGGGGATCAAACCCGGGCCGCGGCAGTGAGAACGCCGAATTCTAACTACTAGACCACCATGAAACCTAAAATGTCATTATAAAAATATTATATATTATATAAGGAAAGCTTTTGGTTAAACCTATTGCCTGCCTGAGGCTGTATTTGGTAATTGAATACTGTAAATCGCAGGTCAATATTTTTGTTTTCTTTGAGAAGGTACAGTAAGCACAAAAAATCACTGGTAATTCATTTCTGAAAACCAGTCATTTCAATGAGAAAAGATTATGAAAATCATTTATTAAACAAAAATAAAAACCACTGCATTTGCTACTGTGCTTTATGTTCCAGACGAAGCACAATACTGGATACATAAAGATCATGAATTATTTAAAATAACGTTGACTTTATTGCAATTTTCCTCTCACATAAGTAATCCAATTTGAGATTACACAGCCAGCTTCTAAAGTGTGTTTACTATAAATATTTATGTAATGAAGCTTGTTGATGGTGGTTGGCCTTGTGGAATGACACTGCAGAAACAGGAAAGACCTTCAAATTTCATTCAGCTTGCTCTGAATTCATCTACTAGATTTAAATATGACAGATATAGCCCACTTTGCATTTTTGTCTAACGTTTTACATTAATGTAAAATATAAACTTTATTTTAAGGATAGGTCACATATTTATAGGTCATATATTTTGTAAAATGTTGTATATTGAAAGGATTTAATCAGAAGTAATGCTATTACATTTCATTAAATATAAATTTTAGCTATACAAAATGTATTTTTATAACAATATTTAAACATAATTTATATTAGAGATCACAGATGTATTAATATGGTGCAGAATATAAAGAAACCTTGAAGCAAGGTATTATTATTATTATTATTATTATTATTATTATTATTATTATTATTATTATTATTGATGTGTGGGGTTTGTGGCTGGGTAATGGTGTGTGATACCTCTTGTTCTACAAGTCTTCTTTTCTGAGAGAAGTGAGGAGAAGCCAGTCTTCTTTTTACTGCGCTTCTCCTTGCCTCCGTTTCCGACTTGCTCTCTGGTCGCGGGTGATCATGGACGCCTTTAGCCTATAAAAATGTCGAGTTTACATCCAATTCAGAATTATGACCAGAATTCAAAATTATACGATAATTATCGAACAAGAACTTATTAGCGTAATGAGCAGCTACAAATATGATCACAATTTATGTTGCCAGTTTTTAAAGGTCTCGACACAATGACTATTATATTCCTCAAAAAATGCAGAGATTAATCGATTATTTTCAAATGCTTCTAAAATTATTTTAACATACTTTATTGATTTACTTATGTAATTAATTTGACTTGTTTTGTATTTAAATTACGCAATAAACTGCGTTTGTACCCTAGCACATTTACATACAATTCTATACAATACAATTTATAAATTGTCAGAAGAAAGCTACACTCGGCAAACGCATAAAAACTCACCTGGAAAAATATGGCCTTGCCGTCCACTCTCCAGAAATTGGTGACCGGATAACCACTGTGGCCACGGCATGGAACCAACTCGAGAGCTGAACTGCAGTTTGGACAAAGTTTTTCTAGAGACAAAATATAATTAATAACAATTATTGAAGATCCAAGACACTTTTTTCTTTAACACTACTTTTGCACATTAGAACATTCACATTGTATATCAAACGAATAAAACACCTAATTTATTTTAATCACTCAAGCTAAAACAACTTAAACTGTATATGTTTTTAATTAAAGCTTGCATAAAAGTAACGACGTTTGTTGCTTACTCCATTAAGTTTTTCCTGAAGTTAGGAAAAACATTTTTGTTCTGGATAAGATAAGGGTCAATAAATGTTTACAAAAGCACCAGCGTCTGCTGACGTTGGGGTGCGTTTCAAATGACCGGTATTTTCACTGTGGAGAAATCCTTCAGAGTTCTCAAGAGCAAGAAACGGTAATGCTTACTGCTGGGATACTAAAACTAAGACCTATAGCAGACCAGTGTCAAAATTTATTTTATTTTTATTTTTATAAGGTATTCAAGATATTTGACTGGCACTGGTACCGCTTAATGAAAATCATATAGAGTACTTGTATAAGACAGATATAGAGATTGGTGTTTAGGTATATAGATGGGATTTGGTTAAAAGTCTGTAAGTAAAATCTAAATCTAAAGAGTAAAAAATAACCCTTTTAATACCAACTTCATATTGTGGTCGGTGAGTAAACAAAGTAAATGTAAAAATAAATCGAGAAATGAATGTTATTCACGCCAATAGATCGCATATGCACGAGCTAATTTTGTGTTAAAAGGTGTAAACACTGGGCTGGAGACTGTGACGGGCTTGTTAAAAGTTATGGGCTGTTAAAATTACTTTGCTGCTTCTGGCGGGCTTTATCACAAATGGCAGGCCGCAGTTGGAGTTTGGTGCCGTCAGCCAGTGTGCAGTTTCTGGAGCAAACCACGACGCCCAAGCACGATTTCTTCAGGATTTGACAGTTATGGTTGTTGGTGTTGCGCATAGCCCAGCCGCTCAAATGGCGCTGCGCGTTTTTGTCATCGGCACTGTATATGTACCGAACATAACCATCTGTCCATTCCTGAAACGCATCGTACTGCTTCGTGTCCTGTAAAGACAATTAGTCATTTAAAATTTTTTATAGGTTTTATTTTTTTATCATATCAAATTAGACATCTAACTAGGAATTAATCCAAATATCCAATCAGACAAAAAATCAAACAGGCCCACCAGAACATAAAAAAAAAAACAATCTAATACCTTAACAAACTAAAGTTGCGTTCTATAACTGATGGTCTACAATTCAGATTTATTCTATTTCATTTATCCTTTACTATAAATAAAACTGCATGTGATCATATCGTAGATAAATTGTGATGGAATTAAACCCGTATATGCAAAATATATTACCTGTGGAAGTTTAGGGTCGTTGATGTCCCACGTTAGCTTCATTCCGAACGAGCACACGCAGTCTGAGTTGTCAAACTGATCTGATGAATTTGACATGGTGCGATGTCACTAGAAACTGTGGACGAGTTCGTGCCTGCCTTTGGGAATTTAGCCAGTAATGAATGGACTCTAAACCATAGCGAGAAACATGCACTTAAATGTAGCAATCTTTTATAAATGTCTTACAGAGCGGGGATCAGTGAAATTTAATAGTACTTTGGCTAATTTCCTAAGCCATCTGCTATGTTCTTAGTGCATCGCGTAAATCCAGGTCTCGCCGCTCGCCGCTCGCCTCCTGAGGCGTACCTGTAAGGAAGCAGTTCTGAGGTATGACTGCTGCTCTGTTTACATTATGTTAAAAGGGAGGCAGTGCCAAAATACTGCTCCAACTCAGCAGTCTTGAAGCAAACATGGTGTTTGAATACTTTCGTTTTACCTGAACCGTACCACTTAACTACACTAATGAAGCGTTTTATATTATTCACGAGCATAATATATATATATATATATATATATATATATATATATATATATATATATATATATATATATATATATATTTAGTAAGTAGGTAAATGCTATAATAAAATGCAAGCTAGGTGTCAGCAAGGAAGCAAAATGTTAGCTAGTCGCACACACATCTGAGACTTAGAGTCGTTACCAGGCGAGTTATGATATAGTAAAGGTCATTAGTTGTTATATGTAAACGAAATGCCATTGTGCAGTGCTGACAAAACAAAAGGACCAGTCAAACAAAACAGTGCGCATACAGTAAACAGCCGATCAATTTTAGTTTTAGCTGGTGCCTGTTCTTATAGCACTTGTACAAAAAAAGGATAAAACAATAAAAAAAAAAAAAATTATATATATATATACATATATATATATATATATATATATATATGTGTGTGTGTGTGTGTGTGATGTGTGTATTATACATATATTATATTGTTTATCATCCACACTCGTCTGTGAGCGGATGTAATATTCACTGCATGTGTTTAATATGATATTAAAGTTAGGCTATATTAGAGAATCTAACTTTTTCTTACGTTTTATTGTTATATTATTAGAATTGTTTTATTAAAAGTCAATTATTAAATATTTAGATAACCCAAACCACTATACTTTTGTGATATCATGCCCGTCCTTTCAGGCAATTGTTTGCTGTGCTAAATTTCTGCATGGGACAAATTCCAACCCCTGCCAAAGGACCTAATTCGTGCAGGAAGGTGCCGTCGGAAAAAAGAAATCTACACACATTCAAGTCCCAAAACTCTTTAACCACGTGTGCTTGGGGCCATTGTTTTCTAATCTACCGCACCTGTTCCCGTTTGCCTGTTGCGAGGTCGTTCGTTCAAAATTATGAGTGTAAGTGTATTTTGACAACACACTAGATTATTTTTAAAACATAGTATACTTACATGAGCGGCACCGATACATTATCTAACAGTGGTTTGTATTTCTTGCGAAACAATTAGTACAATATAAACGAGATGCCATTTAGGTTAACAACCGAGGTTTTGTCATAGTCATGCGGGCTCATCAAAATGCTTTTTTTTCTTCAAACAGATATCAAGCAAACTGGAGGTTGCTTTTGCCACCAACAATGTTACTTCCGTTGTTCTATGTATTTTGGGGGAGAAATCATCAGCGTCTATAATGGATCAACTGGATGACGTTGCATGCAGGGTATCTGATTTTAAGACACAGATTTTTATTTATTTATATATATATATATATATATATATATATATATATATATATATATATGACTATTCATTTACTCCAAATAAAATGTTTTTAAGTTTTATTTGTCGACTATACACAGCTACATGCAGTGAAACGAAGCAGCTTTTTGTGAAGGCTGCTCCTAATGGTTTGGCATACATATAGCTTTAATCAATAACGTGAATGCATTATAATCATTTGTTTTTAAATTTGAAAAACAAATGTGGTTAACCTAGTTAAAATCAATTATCGAAAACTTTGTAATGCAATAAATTGCAATGATTGCAGTTTCTATCTAAATTGCATTTACTATCCCGCTATTAGGAATGCCGTCCTGTGTAAATCTGTAAATGTTCCTATAGCTACTGCAAATATAAATGTGCCCCAGGGTCTTTTTTTTTTTTTTTTTTTTTTTTTTAACTGTGATCTAACTTGTGTAAGAAATTGCTTCCAGCATGAAGATATGCAAGTGGAATAGTTTGATCTTCAAATGGTAAAGATTAATAAACCTTTGCATATGTAAAATGTTCACACACAGTGGTTCGGTTTCTTTTTAAACATTGCATAATCAGGGGACGATGCGTTTAGTTTAAACATGCGAACAGGATGATTACCGTAAAATCTTTTCTTTTGAGTTCTTTCTCACCGGATGTAATTGTTTGTTTAATCTGGCCAAATTCCGTCTACAGGATTTGCATAAAAATGAATTCAAAAATGTTACACTTATATTACGGGCGGTTGAACAAGTAATCTCCAAAGACGAAGACTACATCAACCAACTGGTCTCTCATGGATTATTGATCAAGATAAGTGTCACATTTTATATGCCTTGTAGGTTTTAAAATTATGTATCAATTTAAAAGTAACATGGTAACTCCACAGCGGTTTATGTAATAGCTAATGTTTTGTCTTTTTTTGAACAATACATGCTCACTTGGTTTGAGATGGTTTGTGAGCATTTAAAGGTGCAGCAGAAACCAAACAAGGCTCCTATGCGACTCATGGAAGTGTTCTGTGAGGTGTCTATGGTAATGTGTCCGTGTGTACTTACATTTATACATAAATATATATATATATATATATTTTTTTTTTCTTTTTCAGAAACTTTGCCAGAGCAACACTGAAGGTGGCGCCACACATTTTTTCGTTTTTGTCATTTAAACAATTTTACGTTTCTGTGTTGATATGACTTAGTTTCTTTGTTTTGACTTTGTATGTGGCAGGCAAAATTAAGATTTTGGAGATTCTTATATTAAGGTTTGGAGCTGTTGTGATTGATCAAGATGTACATTTCAATCTTCGTCTAGAGGTAGGTTTAGTAACAATGTATAAAACAAAAAATTTTCAAGTGCATTTAATTCTTTTAAAATTCTAGCTTAAAATTATTTTTTGGGGTCACCCTCTCTAAACAGGCAATTAAGACAATAAATACAATGCTGGACAGCGCTCCAAAAGAAACTCGCAAAAAAATATGCCAGTCTGACCATAACGCTTTGCTGTAAGTTTGCCAGTATGAAATACTAATCTTTCCTCCGTTCTTTCTTTCTTTCGCCCTTCTGGTAACTGATGTTTAGCAAATGCTGCCTCCTAGTGGCATTAGATTTACAGTTCAGTGCAACAAGATGGACCGTTTCTGTATTGCTTTTTTTCAGTTTATTTTAATGCTTATATATTTTTCCAAATTAGAATGTTTTCATTTATGTGCTTTTCTAGAGAGGAGCTTGCTAAAGTGATAATTCATGTCGGTGGTAGGTCATCCTTTTTCTTTTAATCTCAGTTCAACACATTTGTCATTGCATGTATATCAGGTAAACAAAATAAAAATAAAAATTGCCTCCAAGTTAATTATTTTTTTGCTCAGATTATGAAATGCAGGTGGCCATTTCTGAGGCACTCTGTCGGATGACACCAAAAAAACTAAGGGGGGAATTGGCTGGCAAGTGGTTCAGCTACAGAAGCTTTGCTTCATCTTTCACAAAAATAAGGGTTAAAGAGTTTGAAACAGTATGTTAATACAGTAATGGCATTTAAAAAACAGATTCATGTAGATACTAATTCATCAGAATGTACGAGAAGTATTATGACTAGCTTTAATGTCTGTATTTATTTTATTGTCTGACATTATCATTAATGTCTTTGTATAAAGGATTGTAGGATATTTTTGAATGAACTCAACAGCTATTTTGGGAGTTTAAGCAGGTATGTGGTTTGTGTGTGTTTGTTTTTCAAGGTAATACACTTGCCAAGTCAATATTCCAAAGCAATGTTTGTTTCTGATCTATTTGTGAATGACACTTTTCTTTTTAATGGGTGCACAGAGTGTTTTCATATCCATGCATAACAGCATTTCTAGACACCACTGAGGTAAGTATTCATAATGATACACTTGGCATAGAGAGAAAAAAAAGCAATGTTTGATTTATGTTGCTCCAACTACTTAATGCTTGTTTTTTGTTGATTGTAGATGTTTAAACCAGATGATGAACTTTTGCAAAAATTCTGGATAGACTTTAATATAGGTACATCTTGCATTGGCTTCTATGTAAATGACCCACAAGTGAGTTTGATTTGAAAACTTGGTATGTAAGTTCTGGATACATTATTGGTTTATTAGAATGTATTTTCAATCATAACCTTAGGTTGCATTCAATTTAATGTTATGTAAACTTCATATGACTATAAAAAATGTAGTAAATCTAGTAAATGAACTGAGGCTCAACAAATAAATACATATATTTGTAGAAAAAATTCAAATTGTTATAAAACAATACCTTTTGCTTTTAAACTTCATTGTATATTTATACCTGTTTATAGGAATCCCTGTGGGAACTTATTCATTTGCCTATAGAAGCTGTTAGTTCCTACAGCTTACAGGGTAAGGTAAAAGCAGTGCCTTCTATGGCCTGAAAACAAGCCTAGTATTAAAACTAAAATTATTACATTGTGCTTTTAAGGTTTGTTTGTGCATTATTATACATACTTTTAAATGCAATGGCAATTTTAAAGCAAAACTTTCCCCCTTTTTTCATTAGAATGTGGTGATATGAAGATCTTGAGCATCCACATGTTACTTCCTGTGCATCATGGAAAGATCTCTGGAAAAATGGTGCAGGTTACCTTTGACTGTAGGCATGACATTCAAACTGCTGTGAACAAAGTCTTTGCTGGTGGAGATGAATTACAACTGATAGAGCTGAGAAAGGTTTAATTGTTTTTTTTTTTTTTAATAAATATGGATATAAGTCAACAAAATTTGATTTCCTGCCTTGCAAAATCAGTAGTGGAGACTCAGCTGTGAGATTTGTGCAAACAGTGGTGCTAAAAGTTTTTTTTTATTTAGCATATTCGTATTTATAGATATTTGCGTATTTAAATATTTATATATTAGTATAATTAATTAAGGGGGGAAAAAGATGACCAGATCTCTGGCCCTATGTGGGGAAAAAATAATTGCCCCGAAACCTACTGAACTTACTGGTTGTTCCACCCTTGGCACGAACAACTGCAATCAAGTGTGCTATATCTATATCATATATATATATATATATATATATATATATATATAGATATAGATATAGATAGATATAGATAGATATAGATATAGATATAGATATAGATATAGATAGATATAGATATATATATATATAGATATAGAGATAGAGATAGAGATAGATATAGATATATATAGATAGATAGAGATAGATAGATAGATAAAGTTTACTTTCCCTGATTTTTTTATATTATATATATATATATATATATATATATATATATATATATATATATATATATATATATATATATATATATATATAAAAATAAGGAAAGTAAACTTTTTTACAGCACTGTAAATATAGTTCATCATTTATAGTAGAAAAGTGACTAGATCCAGATTGTTAGGAAGTTTCCTCTCTAGCTCGAAGGACCAAATGTTAAGGAGTTATTCTATCTAGTTTGAAGGACCATATAAGGATTCTCACTATCTGGTATACGCTGATCAGTGGATTGTACTCGCCCCAGCGCGTCAGTAAAAACACGATACAGGATTCAGAACACTCTACTTTACTGGGTATAGAATTGATTGTATATGAGGTGATTCTTGCTGTCTTCTGCTAGCTGCTGTTCAGTAGGTTGCGTGATGCAGAATGCATGCAGCGGCTCCGTGTTCTGGCCTTTTATATTCTTGGTGGAGGACGGTGTACCGTGTTGTCACAGATAGCTTGTCATTGCTTGGTAAACTGTATATCTGCCTCTAGTGGTGAAGCTTGGAAATACAACTAAATAGGAATCCTTTCTATATTTGAAATCTATATTTGAAATGATGTGATGTATGTCATAGCTATCTAAAATTGTTCACTGTAAGACAAAGATTAATGTTTAGAATCAAATCCAGCAATCAATTTCTCTAGGTAAAAATGTGTCAGTCTTGTGTGAAAAGTGTAAAGATTAGTTCAGAAACATTTAAATGTTTTTTTATTTTTGACAGGGGTCTTGGGGATGGATAATGTAAATTTGCTAATCATTGCTTTTGCTAATTACATGTCACTTTATTTCTTGAGAAAAAGCTCTTTTTAATAGCAATATTCAGTTAAATTGAATTTTATTTAATGCCTTTAACACATTAATATTGCCTAATATAGATTTTGATCCCTAATGACCAGTACATTTGCAAGGAAAAATTCAGAGATGACGTAAGGAGAAATTGTTTAAAATGAATAAGATTAAAATAAAACCCTTCATCCTTTAAGTGACCAAGGGATAGTCACATTTTGAGTCAATAATCTTCCACAAGTATCTTGCTTTTGTTACATTTGTTGACATTTGGGTTTCGTCAGAATTATGAAATGATGAATAAGAATTTCCTTATGTTCATATCAAGATGTGTTTAACTACTTAAATATGACCAGAAGTGGCAAAACTACAAACATTCTTCACTTACATAGAAGTACAGATATTCATGTTTTGAAATAATCTGGTAAAAATGGAAGTACTGACTATACTTTTTTCACTCAAGTTAAAGTAAAGAAGTTTGGGCTTAAGTAAAAAGTAGCCATTATTATGACCTGTTTTAGTTTCGCACTGGTAACTGAACCTCACATCATATTCATTTTCGGGCTGTTGATCGATTAAAATATTTAATCTCTTTATTGTCATAAGTAACTTGTGATTAATCGCAACAAAATTGCAATTTTTTTCCTGTTTCAGATGTACTTTAAATTAATACTTTCATGTTTTTAATACTGTAATCAACATGGGCATGGACAAATATGGATGCTTTATGCAAATGTATGTTTATTATTAGTGAAACCATACTCAACATACAGCATTAAGGCAAAATATTCTTGTAAATGTTTTAAAGTAATTATGGTGTTTTAAATTACATAAATCATCAGGACTCCAAACGGAATTTTGCTATGTTTCCCCACGGACTGTTAGAGGTCATACCCGAGAAACTGTACCTTTTTTCTAACTTTTATATGGATTACATAATCAGAGAATATTTGTTTTTGATGTGAATTGAATGACCTGAGAGGGTTAATCGTGTGTGTCATGGCGAATTTGATTTGAGACTTGGCGCATCAGTAAAACAAATGTTTACTGATTCAAAAGTATTTTTCAGTGGATTTTTTTTATACCCGAGTAAAGAAAGGACGTCGTGAGTAAACGTGTGTTGCATTGAAGGTTCATTTAATTTAACCTCTTTTCTATTAATGTATTTATATTTTTTATAAAAATGGTCAAATGGAAATGTGCACTGCATTAATAAAATTAGTGCCATTAAAATAAATGTATTAATGCCTTAATTTTGACAGTCCTAATTAATATACAAATCATATACAAAATGAACTTTAGATTTTATCTAATGAATGTAGCCAGGCTGAACAACCACCATATACAGTAGAACACAAGCAAAGCAAAGATGATGGTAATCAGGAATATCTCTGTTCTCAGTCATGTTTACATGGCTGACTCACTGTGTCTCATAATAGTTAGATATACTCCTTGTTACCATCTGCCTTGTTAATTGTTAGCTTCATAAACTAGCCAATGTCTGTGGTGCCTAATAGCCAGGAAATTATACAATAGTGGTAGAATTAAAAAGCAGCACAATGACAGGAAATAGGTTGGTGGGCTGAAAACAGCACACAATAATTAATAAGAAAAAAATAAAATTCACCAAATAGATTAAAACTAAATAACGAGTTTGGTTTGAAAAGGTAAGAATTAGAAAATATATATATTTGTGTAAAAATTTTAATTAGTGATAGTAAAAAGTTGCCCGAAAAATAGTGAATTATTGATACCAGAAAAATGTACTTAAGTACATAACACCAGTGATGGGCGGTCAGGGCCAGCAAAGCCTTCTCCGCTGGTCTAAACACTATCGGAAGCACTGACCTACATTTACAACCTAAAGCTACAACCTACAGCTAGCTGGCCCAGAATAGCGTCAGCATTTTTTCTGTCCTCTATATGGTTGGTTAGAGGGAAACAGTTACAGCTAAGTTCAACTGGCAAAACATGTCTGTAGCATGCTGCACACATAAATACATCTGAGAGAGACTCTTTTTTTTTTTTGTCGGCCGACCCCGAAGCTAGCTAGCGTGTATCAGCTCAGGAAAAATTTTTTGCCACTTCCAGACCAGTGAATATGAGTGGTACCACTAGCTTACAGTTATGAGTATGCATCTCTGGTGAATAGGTTGGATTTTATAAAAAAAAATCATGTTTTTGACATGTAATTTGACATTCTGGCACAGTTGTCGTTGTAGTGTAGAGGTTTGGAGTTGTCTTAACTGGATTTCTTGCTTTAGTAAAATGGTATTTACCCACCATATGTGAAATTCCTCTCTCTCTGTAATGCCACGTGTTGTTATATTGCGTTTTTGTATAGCATTGATGGTTTCTATAATCACGATGTGATCGAGGTGGATTAGGTCGGGTCCCCACGGAAGGCACAGGTACCAAATGCATGGCCTGCCACTTAGTAACACAGTATTTGTACTTCGTTACTTCCCACCTCTAAACAGGATACATTTGGTGGAAGACTAATTCATTTTTGAGCAAATAAATAAATGAGCAAAGACAGTGGAACAGTCTTAAAATGCCCTTAATATTTAACTTGGCTAGTCTAAAACTTTGTTGTGTTGACGGCATGTGTAGACCTGGAATATGGATAAGTTTCTTTCTTCTTTACTTCTAAATTTATTCTGCTGCTACCATCATTGGTTGCATGAATAAAAAATAATTCCATTCCAGAGGCAGGAATGCAAGACCAAGCCATGATGCTACCTCCTACATTAATGACCGAGCTTGTAGGTTTTTAATCATTAGCAGATCCTTTACTTTTTCAACACTTTGAACTTTCCTTTTGTTAGGGTTAAAATTATTCACTCTTATGTCTCTGGAACTACTCACCGCTGTATCATTTTGTGGCTTCAAATCAGGCCAATCTGGATGCTTATTAAGTTGTATCTCCTCTATTTGTCTGCTCTAAAAGTCTTCTTCAAATTGTGGAATGTGATATTCACCCCAGTCATGTGGAGGATAGAGGATAGGATGGAGCCCTGGGATATAAAGTTTCACTTTCTGAGCCCATATTGCCACCTTTACCTAAGAAGCTGTTAACAAAAAGCTTAAATAAATTGGTTTTCATTGTAAACACTAACTTGATGGCTGCTTCAAAATTGAAAATGTCAGGACACTATAATTGCCTACCAAATATATACTGTGACTATTTCGATGCAACATTAAATACTAAATGTATAATTGTTTTGCACATGTATTTGCAGCATGCTGTATTTACGCAGGAAGATTCAGGTGTGTAAAAAATCACTATGTTTATCAAAGAAAAATCTCAATTTTAACTTTTTAATAACCTACTATTTCAAGAATTTGACATTTTAAATATTTACAATTGTTCTTTATTCAGGAATTCCAAATACTCCAACTGAAATTAAACAGCCATTCACCAGGTATATACATCTCATCCAGTAACTGGAGGAGTTATTTTACATTTTGAAAACTAAAGGAATCAAGAAATGCAGCATTGTCTGTTCACGCTCTGAATCATGTTTAAAATGAATGGAGACGGATGAGTCCTCTCCAGCCTCCCCTGCCAAATTTGTGGATGCTAGGGAGCCCACGGGATCCTCACAGCTCCTCACGCTGTTCTCCTCACGCTGTTTGAGGAGGTCCTGGAGGTATTGATGTGAGCCGTGAAGATAGCTTGGCAGAACAATGGGTGTGTTGCAGGCATACCAGGCCGACCTGCCTTGTGAGTTGGACGAGGGTTTTGATTCTGAAGCTGATGATATTAAGGAGTTACGCCATGTGGCGGACTTGACCCTTAGGGCCACCAAGGACATGGCGTGGGCCGTAGGTCGGTCTATGGCAGATTTAGTGGCCACAGAAAGGCATCTGTGGCTCACCTTGTCGGGTATTCCCAACAGGGACAAGGCTTTTCTGCTGGATGCCCCGATAGCTACTTCTAGCCTTTTCGGCAACACAGTGCCGGACAGATTTTAGGAGTCAGTGAAACGGTCAGTGGCTTTTAAGCAGTTCTCTGTTGGGGCTCCTCGGCGGGCACAGCCCCAGCCTGGTGTGGCGGGGCAGCACGAAGCCCAGAAATGTAGCGTTACCACTGGGACCCCGACAGGAGGGCCTTAGGCGATGCTTTGTGCCTGGTTCGAAGGAGCTGGCCAACCTGAGGGTGGTTGTCTCCTCTAATAAACGGGCGGTGGTGAAGCGGCCCTGACTATCGAAGTGCCCTGCTTCGAGGGGAACGACCTGCACCTTGCATGGTGCCCATGCATCCTCATCTCCACCGGGGGGGCCAGGCTGTTAGCTCCACCTCAGGTTGTGTCGTGGAGTGCAGCCTCTGGACACACCTGCTGGAAGCAGGTTTAGTGCGTTCCTCTACCCTAAAGCTGGGTATATACCGAAGATCCCTATGGCTCCCTCACGACCTGCCGAGTTGCGGGCGTTCTGTCTTCCTCAAGAACCTCAGCCTTCGGATTGTGACTAAGGGCGCCATACGCCTTCCTTTTGGCGATATCCTCCCTTAAATGGATCAGGGATCTGCAGGCCCTGTCTCTCCTGGAGTTTAGTGCATTCCTCTACCCTAAAGCTGGGTCCCTATGGCTCCCTCACGACCTGCTGAGTTGCAGGCGTTCTGCCCTCCTCCCTTCCTAGTTCCAGACCAGGATGAGCAGAATTGACAGTGTCCAGTGTGAGCACTGGATGCGTACCTCCACAGGACGAGTCCTTGGAGGAGGTCGGAGCAGCTGTTTGTCTGCTATGGCCCTCATAGGAAAGGTTTTAGTGATAGTATACTTGTTCCCAAAGCGTTTAGACGCAGCTCAAGTTCCTGAAAGGGAATGTCTCTAGGTTACTGATGTAACCATAGTTCCCCGAGGAAACGAGACGCTGGGTTTCGGGCCATACTGCCTGCATCCCTGTAAGCGCTTGCCTTCGCCTTTCTCAGAAGCTAATGCCGCTACCATCACGCCGTCATTTTGTAGTTTCCTGGTTTGCATGACGTCGCCCGCCGATGACGTCACGACTTGCCTATTGGCCGGATTTTACACATGATTTAGAGCGTGAACAATGCGGGGGCATTCCCACAGTGTTTTGATGCAGCGTTTCGTTTCCTCAGGGAACTAGGGTTACATCCGTAACCTAGCGACATTTTATTTTTTGTGTTGCATAAAAAACAGTTAAATAATAAAGCAAAGCAGAGAAATTATGTCCCGAATGTAGGCTTACCATAAAGTCGTACCAGAAGCCAATCTGTCTCAAGAAATTAAAAAAAAAAAAAAACAGGCCTACAGATTAAGCCAAGCCATGGTCGAAGTGCAATAGTATCTTGATACGCAGTAGGTTTGAAACAGTATTCCTGCTCTCTTATTATTCTTCTTTACATATTGGTGTTCCAGCCTATTCTTTTATTTTATTAGTATATTATAGGAATGCCTTAAGGGCAATCATACTTCTAATAAGTATTTTTTTTGTTTACAAAATTACAACATTACATATTTAGCTGATATTTAACATTTTTGTTCCTTTTAGTCCCTCTATCACAGAAACTACAGGAAGTACTCAAGTAAGTACGGATCTTGACTGTACTTTATAATTTTAGAAATGTTTTTTTTTTTTTTTTTTTTTTTAAATTCTGTTTTTTTTCTTTTTTTTTTCCAGAGTGTGCCTGGAAAACTTTCATCACATATGTGAGATAAAATCTCGAATGATTTTTCTTTATCCTTTGGTTTAAACTATATCATCAAATATTTTTTATATACAGTCATAGGGCATTTCCAGCAGAAGAGACCTATTCTTTAATAGATGATTCTGACACAGAGGTATGTAACTGCATTTATATGTGCTAATTAAAAATATTTTCTTAAAATTCTAGTATAAATAAATTATAATAGAAAATGTTATATTAATAACTCAGTTTACAGTTAGCAATTCTAACTCTTGCATATTTTAAGGTGTCTAGCCTGTAATTTTAAACAAGTTGAAATAAAAAAAATAAAAAATAAAAAAAAGCATAAAACACCAACGGATCATTAAAGATTGCTTTCAATATATTTGTTTCATACTGTAAATAAATGTTTTTATTATTATTATTCACTGAAGACTTAACCTATTGGGAATTAAATCTGCTGATATTTTTCTCTTTCTACAAAATATGAATTAATACTATTATTATAACTAATAATTAAAGTCTAACTAACAAATCATTAGATAACAAATACAAGTTAAATTGGTTGATTGTACAATAATATTGATAAAGAAAACATTTTAAAGACACTGTGAATTACTATTGGCCTGTACACCAAATTGTGTAGCATGAACATTAAAGTTGTCCAATTGATGGGCCTGATCAGCCTAATGGTGGTGCTATAGAACAGATTTTTGTTTTTTGTGCCTCTCATGAATTGTTAAACAATTAGTTTTTTTTCCCCACGGATTCCTTGTGTTCTCAAAAAAGATTTTATACATCTAAAAAAAAAAAAACTATGTAGCTCTATTATTATAATATTTAAATTGCAGTGTGTTAGAATGCTTTGTGTGTGTTTTATTACATTTGACACAATGTTAGAGAATTGTCTAACATTGTTCACATTTTTCTATTGGTGGCACTAGAAGGCCTGAATGGTTCACATCTGCTGTGAAAGACGTTTCACAGCAGATGTGAACCATTCAGGCCTTCTAGTGCCACCAATACAAAAAATGTGAACATTCTGTAGGTTTTACAATAATAACTTGAAAAGCAATTCACTTTTCTTTGATTCTTTGGGTCAAGTTAAGTTCACAGGTTACCATAGTTTTAATTCCTCCCATATTAAAATTTCCACCATTTTGTCTGCTAATCAACAGATTTGAATCTGATTAATCACTGAATTGTTTCTCAGATTTGCCATTGCTACTGTTGGAAATGGCAAATGTAAATGATATAATAATTTTTCAATTTCATATGGGAATAAATCATGTAAATATAAATACAGAAATATGCCATTTTTTATATTGCATTGATATTTTGAAACTTTTATTTAAAAATGATATACTACATGTAGTACTAGCAAGCATTCAGCGTAGATACCACTAATGATCTATTTGGGTCCATACTATCTGTTGCTGTGGTTTAGGTGACAGATGCAAAAGCTGTAGTCTTCAGTCAGTCTGTCTCATCTAATGGGTAAGATTGATCGTTTTGCACTAACTGTGCTTAAACAATAACTTTCAGTGTAGATACTTTAATTTCTTCAATTATCTTTTTCTCTTTTTCTTTATTGGTGAGTTTAATAATATTGCAGCTTTTTTCCCCTGTAGGTCTGCCAGTTCTGTTAAGTCCTTTCCATCTGCAAAACTTACACAAAGGTTAGTTAAATACACTTAGTTTTATTTGAGAGAAGTTGGATTAAATGCATTACAATTTTTTTCTTGAATACTGTTTTTATTAAAAAAAATAAAAATAAATAAAACAGAGGAAGACTAGGATGTTTTACTCTGAAACTGACTGCTGTGTGTCACCTGGAGAGAAACTTTTGCTTAGACACAAACCTCAATGTGACTACACCAGGAAAAGAACAAGAATGAAGAGTAAATTCAAAGGTACATGTAAATCCTAATCAGTCTGTTCAATAGCTGATACTCTTTTACCTAGAACTCTGAGCCATTTTATTTGTCCATAAATTGTGCAGAAAAGGGCATGCAACTGAATTTTCTTCTTCTTTTTCCTTCTAGTTCTTCCAATTTCATCACCAAGTAGCAGTGAAGAGAAGTTGTTTAAGGTAGCACTATCCTTTAATATTGAGATACTACAACCCTGTGGTCAATTTGAACAGTTGCTTTAGATTTCACTTCAATAAGTGTTAAATCAAGGATACAACAGTAAACAGTAACAAACAGTTTTTAATTCATTATATTATTATTTGTAGGTGGCTTTTAACTTTAGTGTTTGTGTTAATGAATTTAAGCTTTTGCTTATTTGTAAATAAGTTTTATATAAAAAAAAATATATATATATATATATATATATATATATATATATATATATATATGTGTGTGTGTGTGTGTGTGTGTGTGTGTGTGTGTGTGTGTGTGTGTGAACTTTTTTTATATATTTACTTTAATACTGACTGTCCAAAGGAATCAACACCCATCCACAAACAGAAAATCAAGAGGAGTGAAGGAATGAGTAAATCACAGAATCTGGATCTTTCCCACCAACCCATTGAGACCATTGTGAATTCAAGCAAGTCACAATTAGTTTTTTATTCATTTTATTTAGTGGACTGTGTACTGTTCGAATAGATGAATGTCACATTTTACTTTTACCTTTTGTTTAACAATATTCAAACAATATTGTAGGCCATGTAGTCACAGCTGAAGTCCTTATATCTTATATGGTGGCACTAGTGATATAATTGAATATTAATGCATAATTTGGAACAAGCAGATAATGTGTTTTTAATGGATAGAAATATGGACGCAAAGGGGAGTTGACGCATTTTTTGGTTCTGGAAAATACATGCCCACATCAGGTATAATCTGTATATGTATACATAAATACTGAGCATTAAACAAATTCAAAAACTTGCATTGCATTATACTCATGGACATTGGCCATTAAAGAAAATACCCATAACGATATAGGCACAGAGATTCTATTAGTGTCAAGTATTGCATGGAATCCACTATAGAGGAGGCAGAATGTTTAATCGAATAGAAAGGCAAACAAATTAAAAACAGGAAACAAGCTAAGATCAGATGATTAGTGACAAAACAGACTAGGGCAAACAAAAACCAGATTAGAAAACTGGGAAACATGAAACACCATGTTTACAAATTATTTTATCCAAAGACAGTGTGTATATATAAAATGCCTAAAATGAATCCTGGCAGACCACCACAATTTACCTTGGAAACTGTAGAGAAGTCACCATTTACATACTCATAAGGATCACTCAAATAAGAGTCTTCAAAAGCAGCACTAACACATGTAAAATGTTATAAGGGTTGCACAAGCCAGTGCACAGTTAGTGCCAATCCCAAACACAGATAAATGAGGAGGGTTGTGCTAGGAAGGGCATCCCATGTAAAACATGGCAAATTAAATATGCGGATCACAAATCTGAAGTTCATACCGGATCGGTCGAGGTCCGGGTTACCAACGACCGCCACAATTATTATTATTATTAGCCAACAGGGTACCGGTGGAAATTGGCCTACTGTTGGCCAAAGAGGAGAGAAGGAAGATTTCAAAAAGTGGGCTGTGAGATGAAGAAGGAAAAATTCTTTAGTGAATTAGATGAAGTGGTAGATGGTGTACCTAGGAATGAAAGATTGGTGATTGGAGCAGACTATAATGGGCATATAGGTGAAGCAGATCATCCGTCTCCATACCACCCTGTCCTCTACATCTGCCTCTTTCACACTAACTACCCTGCATGTCTTCCCTCACCACATCCATGAACCTCCTCCTTGGCTTTCCTCTTTTCCTCCTTCCTGGTGGCTCCATCCTCAGCATTCTTCTACCAATATAACTCATGTCCCTCCTCTGCATATGTCCAAACCATCTCAGTCTCGCCTCCGTCACCAAAACATCCAACATGCGCTGTCCCTCTAATAAACTAATTTCTAATCTTGTCTAATCTTGTCACTCCCAACAAAACCTTAACATCTTCAGCTCTGCTACCTTCAGCTCTGCCTCCTGCCTTTTACTCAATGCCACTGTCTCTAATCCATACAACATCGCAGGTCTCACCACAGTCCTATAAACTTCCCTTCCATTCTTGCAGATACGCTACTATCACAAATAACTCCTGTCAGTCTTCTCCACCCACTCCATCCTGCCTGCACCCTTTTCTTTACTTCCCTAACACACTCTTCATTACTTTGCACTGTTGACCCCAGGTACCTGAACTCCACCACCTTCTCCACCTCTTCTCCCTGCAACCGCGCCACTCCACTGCCCTCCCTCTCATTTACGCACATGTACTCTGTCTTACTCCTACTGACTTTCATTCCCCTTCTCTCCAGCATGTACCTCCACCTCTCCCGGCTCTTCTCAACCTGCTCACTACTCTCGCCACAAATCACAATATCATCCACAAACATCGTAGTCTAGGGAGACTCCTGTCTGACCTCGTCCGTCAACCTGTAGGAAACAGGAAAGGGCTCAGGGCCGATCCTTGATGCAGTCCAACCTTCACCTTGAACCAGTCTGTCGTTCCTACTGCACACTTCACTGCTGTCACACTGTCCTCATACATGTCCTGCACCACCCTCACATACTTCTCTGACACACATGACTTCCTCATACAATACCACAACTCCTCTCTTGGCACCCTGTCGTACGCTTTTCTAAATCCACAAATACACAAGGCAATTCCTTCTGTCCTTCTCTATACTTCTCCATCAACATTCTCAAAGCAAATAAGGCATCTGTGGTGCTCTTCTTCAGCATGAAACCATAGTGTTGCTCACAGATGGACACCTCTTCTCTCAGCCTGGCTTCCACTACTCTTTCCCATAACTTAATGGTGTGACTGATCAACTTAATTCTCCTGTAGTTACTGCAGGTCTGCACATCTCACTTATGCTTAAAGATCGCTACCAGCACACTCCTTCTTCTCCATTCCTCAGGCATCCTCTTACTTTCCAAAATCTTTGTTAAACAATCTGGTTAAAAACTTCACTGCCCTCTCTCCTAAACATCTCCATGCTTCTACCGGTATGTCAACTAGTCCAACCGACTTTCCACTCATCATCTTAATCGCTGCTCTCGCTTCCTCCTTACTAATCCTATCCACTTCCTGCTTCACTAACTCCACATCATCCAACCCTCTCTTTCTCTCTCTCTCTCTCATTTTCCTCGTTTACCAGCTGCTCAAAATACTCCCTCCATCTTCTCAACACAGCCTCATTAGTCAACACATTTCCATCTCCATCCTTTATTGCTCGAACTTGCTACACATCCTTTCCAGCTCGGTCCCTCTGCCTGGCCAATCGGTACAAATCCTTTTCTCCTTCCTTAGTGTTCAACCTATCATACAGCTCCTCGTATGCCTTTTCCTTGGCTTTCGCCACATTCCTCTTCACCTGCTGCTCCATCTCCTTGTACTCCTGCCTACTTTTCTCATCACCCTGTCGATCCCACTTCTGTTTTGTTAACCTCTTTCCCCTTATGCTCTCCTGCACTTCCTCATTCCACCACCATGTCTCTTTGTCTTCCTTTCTATTTCCAGATGTCACACCAAGTACCTTTCTAGCTGCCTCCCTTATCGCTCCTGCAGTAGTTTCCCAATCATCCAGCACCTCTTCACCACCACCTAGGCCCTGTCTGACCTCTTCTCTGAACCTCACACTACACTCTTCCTCCTTCAGTTTCCACCATCTTATACTTCTTTCAGTTCTTACTCTCCTCCTCCTCTACTTCTTCGCCTCCAAAACCATCCTACAGACCACCATCCGATGCTGTCTAGCTACACTTTTTCCTTTGCCACCACCTTACATTTACCAATCTCCTTCAGGTTGCATCTCCTACATAGAACATAATCCACCTGTTTGCACCTTCCTCCACTCTTATAGGTCACCCTATGGTCCTCCTTCTTAAAATACGTATTCACTCCTGCCATTTCCATCCTTTTAGCAAAATCTACCACCATCTGCCCTTCCATATTCCTCTCCTTAAGGCCATACCTACCCATAACCTCCTCATCACCTCTGTTCCCTTCACCTACATGTCCATTAAAGTCTACCCTAATCACCAATCGTTCATTTCTAGGTACACCATCTACCACTTCATCTAATTCTTTCCAGAATCTTTCCTTCTCCTCCATCCCAAAGCCGACTTGTGGAGCATAGGCACTGATGACATTTATCATCATCCCTTTAACTTCCAGCTTCACGTTCATCACCCTATCAGAAACTCTCTTTACCTCCATTACACTCTTCCTTCAGAATTACCCCTACACTATTTCTCTTTCCATCCACACCATAATAGAACAGTTTCCCCCGGTACAGTTTCCACCTGTGGGCCAACGATACCTGTGGCGGTCGTTGGTTACCCGCGCCTCGACCGATCCGGTATGAAATTCTTAATCATGACCCGCGTATTCGATTTGGCACGTTTTATGCTGGATGCCCTTCCTAACGCAACCCTCCCCATTTATGGGGCTTGGGACCAGCACTAAGAGTGCACTGGCTTGTGCCTCCCTAATGGCTGGGTTAGTGGGGCAAAGAAATATTTAGTCAGCCACCAACTGTGCAAGTTCTCCCACTAATTTTCATAATAAGTAAATCCCGAAAAATCACATTGTCTGATTTTTAAAGAATTTATCTGCTAATTATGGTGGAAAATGAGTATTTGGTCACTTACAAAAAAGCAAGATTTCTGTCTCTCACAGACCTGTAACTACTTTAAGAGGCTCCTCTGTCCTCCACTTGTTACCTGTATTAATAGCACCTGTTTAAACTCGTTATCAGTTTAAAATACGCCTGTCAAAGGGATCGAGCTGGGAAGGATGTGCTACAAGTTAGAGCAATAAAGGATGGAGATGAAAATGTGTTGACTTGTGAGGAGAGTGTGTTGAAAGTGGAGCGAGTATTTTAAACAGCTGTTTAAAAAAAGGTTGATACATTTGTTGTGGTAGTAAGAAATGGCAGATGGGTTGGCCTGAGCAGTCCAGAAGCTGTTTGGGCAGACTTACTAGTACAGCCAATGTATAACACTGAGGGGACAGCCTCACCAGCCCTAGCCAATGTCAGAAGATGACAGACTGGCCTCACTATACCAATGGGACATAGGTCTTTCTTGCCTGGAGAATGACCTATGGAGAATGAGTCCAGTATAATGCCTTTTATTTATTTCTTTTTTTATCCTTAGTGGACATTAAAAAATATATATATTCTGAATTGAGAGCAGTATACAAGTAGTTGGCATGCTACAATGTAGGAAAGTAAAACAAATGTAAAAAAGTTATGTAAATGTAACCATGGTTCTACAGGAGGTCTTCAGTGCCACTTAACATGATGAGATGGCTAGTGTGACCTGGTGGGAACCTTTTATTAGCTACAAATGTGTCTTGATACTTTGCAAGAAAGCTGGAAAATTGCCATTGTATAATAGTTCAAAGAACTAGCCCCCACCCTTTGTTTTAACTAAACACATTTGTGAACCTGCAATAAGCTTTGTTTAGAAAAAAAATATTTTATTGCTGTTTCTTGTGTATGCTAAAAACTTGACATCCTATGACATGTTTATTTATCTTAGGGATGAGGAAATCAGCTGACAAAATACAAAAAAATCCTTAATTGCAAGTGTGATAAAGGTTTCCACTGACATTATTATATACGTATTACTTGTTTACTGAATATGTGGCTATTTGTGATGAAATGGTTAAAAGTACAATAAGTAGGCATGTGCATTTATGTATTGGTTAATTTAATAGTATAGATGCAACTCTACCAGATAAACAAGGAAAGAGAGATAGCATAGTACTTGCATGCAGAAATTTTACTTCTTTCCCTTTCTTTTCCTCCCGCTTGCAGGGTTTCAAGATAAAATGTGCATTGGAGATTCTGCCACAAAGGAGAACCCTGTTGGATGTATTGAAGTATTTACATTTATTTGTAATGCCTTTTTGTTAAATCGTCACATTGTTTTATCATGTTTGGCACTGCAGCACAACAGCATAGACAAGAGAAGCTATTTGGTTTTGTTTCAAATTTAGATTTTTGAGAAGTTAGTAGTAATTAATTTTTCATAATAATTATATTCCCACATGGATACATTATAAATAGGCTATAATAGTGAACAAGAATAGAAAAAAATATATATATATATTAATGTGTGTGTGTGTGTGTATGTATGTGTGTATATATATATATATATATATATATATATATATATATATATATATATATATATATATATATATATATATATATATATTATTATTATTATTATTATTATTATATATATATATATATATATATATATATATATATATATAGATATATATATATAGATATATATATAGATATATATATATATATATATATATATATATATAGATATATATATATATAGATATAGATATATAGATATATATATATATATATATATATATATATATATATATAGATATATATATATATATATATAGATATAGATATAGACTAGAGAAAGACTAGAGTCTATAATCACACCAAGGTATTTGATTGCTGTACACACTGAGACAGAAAGATCATTCAGATATGCTAATTGGAAAGTTAATTTCTAGCTGCATGTTTTCCTAGTAAAAGTACTTCCATCTTATCCGGGTTGAGTTATCAAGCATCCACAGTCTAATGCCCTTTATACACTGCTTAACATTTTTAAGCTGATCTCTCTCATCTGACTTTGCTGAAATATATAACTGCATATCATCACCACAGCAATGAAAAAAGCTATTCTATGTTTATGTATTTCACCCAAAGGCAGCATATATAATAAGAAAAGCTAAGACAGATCTTTGCGGAACACCAAACTTTACCTCAGAGAGTGTGGAGAACTTAACATTTACATCAACAAACTGATAGCAATCAGTCAAATAAGACCTAAGCCAGCAGAAAGCTGCTCCCTTTATTCCAACATTTTCTAGTCTAGTGAGGAGGATATGATGAATTGTATCAAAAGCTGCACTAAGGTCGAGCAAAACAAGTAAGGAGACAAAATAAGAGATACGAGGCCAATAACAGGTCATATACCACTTTAAATAGCACTGTATTTATGCTATGAAGAAGCCTAAATCCTGACTGGTACATCCACATTTTTTTTATTTCTGAGTAGGTGTGAGCATAACTGCTGTGCTACAACCTTTTTTAAAATCTTGGAGATAAAGGGGAGGTTTGATGTTGGCCTATAGTTGGACAGCTGACAAGGGTCAAGGTCAGGTTTCTTAATTAACTGGTTGATAACTGCCAGTTTTAAAGCGTTATATACATAATGAAAGAGTTTATTATTTTAAAAACAGGTTCAATTACTTCAGAAATTATCTGTTTGAGGAAACTTGTAGGCAAGGTATCGAGAATACAAGATTTTGATGTGGAAATAAGTGGAATTTTTATTCTTTTGAATAGGAGTCAAACTTTGTAATTGATTGTCTGTTATAATTATAGTGGTATCTACAGGGTTATTTTAAAATAGGATTTATATTAATTGTTTGGATTTTTGCATGATGTTTTCAACTTTATTATTGAAAAAGTAAATGCATGTTAGTACACTGCTTTTATTTCCTGTTATTTTTGCTAAACTAACAGGATTAAATTAAAATCTACGAATATGCTTGTGATTTTCTATGGGAGTAGAGAAATATGTTGTTCTAGCAGCACTAAGAGCTTTTCTATAATTCAGGAAGCTCTCCTTCCATGCTATTTTAAAATACTGTCCATTTGGTTTAATGCCATTTATGTTCTAATTTCCAAATGGTCAAATTTATTTGTCCCTGATCATTTTGGTTTTTAAGGGGCGCTCCATCATCTAGAGTGTGATGGAACATTGATTCTAGGCATCCAGTGACCCAGTGAAGCCCTCTGGGTTTAGATGGACATCTAATTAATGTTGATAACTCCAGAAGATTATTGATAAAACTGCTGTAGTTGAATGTATGCTTAACATGGTAACATAGCAAGGTACTTATGACTGAGGCAGATTTTAAAAGAGATTAGGTATTGATCTGAAATGGCTTCAGACTGTGGAATTATGACTATTTTTTATATAGAATCTAAATGTTAGTATGAAATCAAGTGTGTCCACCAGTATGAGTGGGTCTTATAACATTCTGATTAATTTCTACTGAATCTAAAATGGACACAACTGCTGTTCTTATGGAGTCTTCCAGATTATTAAAATGAAGAATAATGGACACATGAAGTAAAAAGGAATGGTGCTTCCGTGGGTGAGCGTTAGCTTTGGCTTTGCGAGTTTGCCGCAAAGTTGTCACCCACTCGCCCCTCTGTGAGGGTTCTAATGCCGGATTATGGGGAATGCTAACTCCACCTAGGGCATCCAGACTTTCCCTCTGCAGAACCTGGACTGCGCTCCCATTCACTAATTATCTCTAGACTCTGGATGCATTCCTCTAATGCTAGGATGAGCTCCATCAAACTGTTTACCACCTTACACTTGGTACACAGGCCTCGAAAGGGTCAATCAAAGAAGTTGAATCCTTGTGCTGTGCGTCAGGTGCAGAAGCTGGCTTCAAAAAGCAGATGCATGGGTGCTGCCGGCATTGCTTTAAAGGTTGCAGTAGTGAAAGGTCTGCTTGTCAGTGCTCAGACCATAAGCCCCACACTGCAACAGGTCAGTTTGCATGGCCGTCGTCCAAGAAGGAAGTCTCTTCTTAAGATGGTTTACAAGAAAACCTGCAAACAGTTTGATGAAGACAATCTATCCAAGAGCATGACTTACTGGAACCATGTCCTGTTGTAAGATAAACTTGTTTGGTTCAGATGGTGTCCAGCATTTGTGGCATCAGTACCAAGAATCAGTACAGTCAAGCATGGTGGTGGTAACATCATGGTCTGGGGCTGCTTGAGTGCTGTTGGTACCGGGGAGCTGCGCTTCATTGAGGGGGGAAAACATGGACATTCTGAAGCAGGACATAATGCCCTCCCTTCAGAAACTGGGCCAAACAGCAGTTTTCAAAATAATAACCACCACAAACACACTGCCAAGGTGACAACTGATTTGCTGAGAAAGGTGATGGTGTGGCCAAGTGTGTCTCCAGACCTGAACCCTATTGAGCATCTGTGGGGCATCCTTAAGTGGAAGGTGGAGAACAGCCATGTTTCTAACATCCAGCAGCTCCATGATGTCATTATAGAGGAGGGGAAGAGGATCCCAGCAACAACCTGTGCAGATCCAGTGAATTCCATGCCCAGGAGGATTAAGGCCATGTTGGATAACAATGGTGCTCACACAGTGATCCACTGAGAAATCACGGGGGTTACGTTCTAAGACAGAGTTCTGAAAATTCTTGAATTTTGGACGCACCCCCACAGCAAAGTGAATTCATCTGGACAGTGTCACTTTAATACAATGTGTTTTTAAAAATTGTATTTATAATATTAATTTTTTTTATGAAAGTTGTTCATGAAAACAGTTAAAAATGTTATTCCTAATGGTCCTGTACATTCGGGCCTGCTGCGGATTCCCGCCAATTTTAAGATGCTTTTAGTTAGATTCCAAATGAGAAACCGCAAATTTTCCAAGCTGCGAGTTCTGAACTGCAAATTATTAGGGGTTGACTGTATATATATTGTTTTTTTCCCCAATCAGGAACAGACTTTTGAAAAAGAAAAATCTGAACTTCCAAACAAAAGACCACTAACATCAGTAGGTATGTTGCAAACAATTTTTACACACTTTACATTCAGTAAAAAAAAAAGTTTTTTGTATACATTTTTTGCAATTGCCTTGAACCCCTTTAAAAACAGAGTTGGATGCATGTTGTGAGGATAAAGAACAGCTCTCATTCTCTACACTCAAACCCAGAAAACTTTTCATCTCACCCTCTCTAGAGAGTGCTAAAGGTAGGAGCCACGTGTCCTTTTTTAAACCACTATTAAGGAGCCATTCTGTACTGTAAATTAAGTCCAAATAAAAACCATTAACCATGCATTCAGAAAATCTTCATATCCCCCTTTTATGCCTTATATTACAATCACTGAAATTTTTTTCTTCATTATTCTACACTCACTACCCCATAATGACAAAGTAAAACAGAAATCTAGTCTGTTTTGTTAAAAACTAAAAAATACTACGTGTTCATTAATATTCATGCCCTTGAACTTGATGTTTCTACACCTTGATCAGAGTCCACCTGTGGTAATTGTTTGGACATAATTTGGAAAGGTGCACACTATAATTTGGAAAGGTTCTCTATTGAAGGCCTTACATCTGACTTGGCATACAGTATCAGAGCAAATACCAAGCCAAGAGGTCAAAGGAACTGCCTGCAGAGCTCAAAGACAGGAATATCAAAAGGCATAGATCTGGGGAAGGCTACAAAAAAATTCTGTTAAACTGAAGATTCCTAAGAGTACAGTGGCCTTCATAATTGGCACAACCAGGACTCTTCCAAAGCTAGTCGCCTGGCCAAACTGAGCAATCGGGAGGAAAAAGGGCCTTTATAAGAAAGGTGATCAAGAATCTTTGAGGATCTCCCATCTTCACACAGGATCTCTGGAGATCAGTCAAAGTTCCAGAAGGACAACCTTCACTGCAGCCCTCAACCGATCTGGGATTTATGGTAGATTGGGACAGACACCTCTCCTCAGTGTAAAAAACATGGAATTCTTGGGTCTGATGAAACCATGATGTTTGGCCTCAATTCTAAATGTTATGTTTGAAGGAAACCAGGCCCCATTCCAACAGTGAAGCCTGGTGGTGGCATCATCATTCTGTGGGGCTGTTTTTTGCAACAGAGACTAGGAGACTGGTCAGGATTTAAAGAGAGCTGAATGAAGAAAAGTACAGAGATATCCTCAATAAAATCTCCTTCCACAGTGCTCAAGACCTCAGCCCAGCCAGAGCCCTGACTGAACCCTATTGAACATTTCCGAAGACACCTGAATATGGCTCTGACTGTCCACTAACTGTCCCCAACTATCCTGAACGAACTTGAGAGGATTTGCCATAAAGAATGGCAGAAAATCCCCCAATTCAAATGTTCAAAGCTGTTGCATCATTCCCAAAAATACCCAAGGCTGTAATTGCTGTCTAAGGTGTTTCAACTAATAAGTAATGGTCTGAATGCTGAATGGTTTTCAGTTTGTCATTATGGGGCACTGAGGAAAGATTAGTGAGGAAGAAATTTTAATTGAACGATTGTTGTACCAGGCTGCAACATAACAAAATTGAAATAAGAGAAGGAATAGCTTCTTAAAAATTTTTTTTTTTTTTTTTCAGAGTGAAGAAAAAAAAAATATCATAAAATCTGTTATTAATTGTGTGTGTGTGTGTGTGTGTGTGTGTGTGTGTAGAAGCAATAACCCAAGCAATGATTGAAGATGACGAGTCTGAAGAAGAACTGAGTACTGGAATCATGAATGCCTTTGATTCTTTTAAAGCTCATCTAAGAGAACAATTCTCTGTAAGTAATATTTTTAGGAAAGTATATGCAACAATTTTTGAGAAAGCTCAGTTGGCATTATTAAAGTAGAAATGGGTTTGTTTCTAGTCCAGGTATAAGAAGACTGAAACAAAGTCACTGAGATCTTTGACTGACTGCCAAAAAACTGTTTCAACATTGCTAAAAACAGTGCATGATCAAAGGTAAAAATCCCCTTAACATTATAAACGTCCCCTTTGTTTTGCTCATTTACTATGAGCTATGCTTTTGAGTTTTGAGATAAAAAAATTAAATATCAGGAAATGAAAGATTGAATTCTGATATTTTATTCATATTTTGATCTCAAACACAAATGTCTTTAGTGTATAGCAAAATAAATAGTTGCTTTTTTCTTTCCAATGCTTTGAGACTGTACTGTATATAAACTGTTTCACAATTAAGTGCAGCAATTTTGCACTCTTTAAACTTAATCAACCTTATTTTAATCAATTGTTGTTTTTGCTATACACTGAAGACAGTTATGAGGGCGAATCATTCATTGCTCGATTTTTTTTTTATGAAGGCTTATTCATTTGGACTGTTTCCAGAATGCTGTACTCCATCAGTTGGGTCAGCTGGAGCAGAACTGTCTTTCCCTAAAGAATATTGAGAAAGAAACTGTGGTTTGTTTTTTCTACACTCACTCATTTGTTTCCAACTTCCTTCTACACACTCTGTTTCTATTGTTTTATTGTTATCCTCCATAATCATATACCAAATTTACAGGCATTTACAGGAGCATAAATTCAAGAAATGTAATTTTTATGAATAATAGCAAACATATTTGGACATGTCAGGATACAAAAAAAGGGAGACAAATATTCAGCCACATTTGTTTTTGTTACTGTATGTAGTTTGTGCATTCAGTCCTGTTGTTTTTGCTATAAACTGAAGACACTTGGGCTTTGAGATTGGAAAAGAAGAATATAGCCTTATTCGGATGGGACTAGTTTTACAGGGGGTTGTTAAAGAAATTTCTGTTTCACAGGCGTACTTTGTGATTTTAATCCCGTCTGAATCTGCCATGTCTTTCTTTCTCTCACACGACCTCTGTAAAAATCTATACATGAAATGACAGAAGTCGGCTGAAAGAAATTCTAACTCAAACGTCGTTTGGAAAACTAGTCCCGTCCAAATAGGGCTTATGAAACAACTGATCACATTTAAATACACTGCATTTGTAATTTAAGAAATGGATAAAATCTATTGCACCTTTTTAGATTAAATATTTGATGTGCATGACAGGCACAAAAAACTGTCGTGACTTTCTATTGATTCTGCAGAAATGTGCAGTAAACAGTCATAAGATCATATATAATATGGACTTATATTTATATACATATGTAAAATTTGGAACACTGCAAGATTTAAATAAAAACAGAATTAAATGATTTGCATATCACATAAACCCTTATTTTATTTAAGGGGGAAAAAAAAATCATTCTGAAATTGATGGCTGCAACAGGTCTCAAAAAAAATTGTGACTGGGCTACACAAGTCTGGAAAAAAGCATTAATAAAATTAAACAGTTGGAGAAACATTTTGCTACTAATTAGGTTAGGCCAAATGGCATGACAAGGTATTCATAATGCCCTGATGAAGTATTGAAGGCTGTCTTCCACTCATCCCCCTCCCGGATGCGGACAAGGTGGTAGGCGTTGCGGAGGTCCAGTTTGGTAAAGATGACCGAGCCCTGGAGAGAGTCGAACGCAGAAAACATCAAGGGCAACGGGTACCGGTTCTTGACGGTTATGACATTAGGCCCCGATAGTCAATGCAGGGACGGAGGCTCTTGTCCTTCTTTTCCACAAAGAAGAACCCGGCACCTGCCGGAGAGGAGGATGGGCGGATAATGCCAGCAGCCAGCGAGTCCTGAATGTATTGGGTCATGGCCGCCTGCTCGGGTGCTGAAAGATGGTAAAGCCGGCCACGGGGTGGCATAGTTCCCGGCAGGAGATCAATGGCGCAATCGTAGGGCCGATGCGGGGGCAAGGAAGAGGCTCAAGTCTTGCTAAACACCGCACTGAGGTCATGATAGACAGATGGAACTGAACTGAGGTCGGGGGTAGTCTCCGGAGAGCAGGAGACCGGCCTGGGGCGAGACGGAGTGAGGCAGTGAGATTGGCAATAGGTTCCCCAATCAAGAACCCGACCGCTGGACCAATCTAGGCGGGGGTTGTGCTTGCGGAGCCTTGCGTAGTTCCTCAGAGAAGGCAGTGAAGGTAGTGGCAGTGAAGGTAGAGCAATGCAAGGACTGATTTTCCCATTCAGCGGTAGCCCACCGCAAAGCTCGTCCGGAGAGCAAGGTGATAACATAAGCCACCTTGGCCTGTTCAGTGGAAAAAGAGGATGGTTGGAGACTAAAAATCAGACTACACTGTGCCAGGAAGGACCGACAAAGTTCGGGTTCCCCCGAGAAGCGAGCCGGGGGAACGAGGTGTGGTTCCTTAGGAGCAAAAGCGGCAGGTGTGGGCTGGACCTGCGGAGGCAACGGCAGAGCCCGACGGCTGAGGAACTGCGACTGGTGGTGGGTTGGGTGCGGCTGCCCCTGGAAAGGTGTCGAGACGCTGAATAAGCTGCTGAAGACCCGAAGTAATATCCTGGAGCCGTTGCTCATGGGTGATGGAAACCTGGACCAGAGCATTAAGGGTGGCCTGAAGATCGGTAGCATCCGCGGGATCCATAGCTGGCCAGATTGTTCTGTCAGGAACTCGGGTGCGGGGCTAGGTGAGTGGATGATAGGACCCAAATGCAGGATGCTCCAGATGATATGAGTCGAGAGAGAAGGGTTGCACAGGCAGAAAATATTTAATGTCCGAACAATAGCACAAAAACACAGTCGCGGCACGCACAGGGTTAAAGTGGAAGAAAAAGATGAGGAGGATAGAACAGGCAGGGAAGCAACATGTCCAAAACTTAAGAGCAAACAACAGAAGCACACACAGGGTTAATAAAGGGGGGAAAAAAAAACCCCAATAATGTCCGAATACTTTTGATCATGAAGGGTTTCTTTAGACTGGAGGTGCACAATATGGAGGATTTGGGGATGCCCCCCGTCGAACTGTTGGTGGCATGTCACCTCCACCCTAATCCACGAGCTGCTCTATCCTCCTCCTCCCCTTCACTGCCGGGGCGAACAGAGAGGCTATCCGCCTCTCTTTTCCAGAAAATTTACCGCTTCTTGGCCCTGGCGGTTAGAGCTCTGAATGCCACCTCACTGCTCACAGCATACCAGGCGGAGCTCATGGAAGAGATAGGAGGCAGACTGATGCTGGGTCACCTGACTCAGCTTTATCGTTGGGTTTGACAGGCTTATCAGAGAGGGAGAAAGTGGAGTTCCTTGATGGCCTGATAAAGCCGAAAGCCCTTTTCGGGGCTGCAGTGGTGAATATGCAGCAATGCGATCTATGGAAAAAAGATGGGGAAGCGTTTAAAGCATGCCTCCCAAGAAAGCGTACTACAAACCCGTGCGTCTGTATTGCGCCTCTACCTCCAGAGGGAGACAGCCAGGGTTTAGCGCCCCTAAGCCCACCGCAGCAGTGGAGGCTCGCTAAAAACAGCCCCAGCCCAGGAGCAAGGCCTCTTTTTTGCAGCGTCTAGGCATCGCCCAGCTTAGGCAAGAAAAGACGGGCGGCCTAACCTGTGGTCTGATTTTGGGTCAAAAGAGGGGCGGCAGCACTGAGTTTCAGTAGCACCCCTCGACTAAGGAGTCTTGTCCTCCCCCTCCAGCGAAAAAGCGTTGGGGAGTGTTTCAAGGACTATGTTCAGTGGACGAAAGTTATCCGGTTAGAGTGTTGGCACCAGTTCCTCCAGTGCCCGAAAAGTTACTTCTCCCCTCTCCACCCGCAGGGTTATTCAAGAGGGAGTTCAGAAGGTTCTGTGTTTGTTCCCAAACAATAAAAATGTGTTCTGTGCATCCAGGCAGTGGGCCGAGGGCACAGATGTGTGTAAAAAGAAAAAAAGTACATAAAAACACACACAATAAAACTCGAACCAGAGTTGCAGCCCCCGGCTCCGCTGCTAGATGGTGCCACTGTGCCGTCTGTGAGCGGGAGCTGCAGCGGCCCGCTCTCTGCTCGCGCAGAGAGTTGGCACACATGCGCAGTACACCCTTGGGTTTTATCCACAATACAGCGGAGATATCGCCTGCAATTTGCCGTGACACCACCACTCTTCAACAGCGTGATTTGATCAACAGCGGAGAACGAATCAGCTCAGGTTTTGTAGGATGAAATAACCACCACTTTATTGAGCAAAGGGGTAATTCGATCGGTACCACAGCAGGACAGCCAGCTCGGTTTTTACTCCCGGTACTTTGTCGTTCCCAAGAAAGGGGGGGTTTACGGAACAAACACCTCAAAAAGTACAAGTTCTAAATGCTCATAATAAAAGCATGGTACAGTGTTATTTATCCCAGAGGCTGGTTTACATCAGTGGATCTGAAGGACGCGTATTTTCACATAAGCATTTATCCGGCACATAGGCAAAGCGTAGTCCTATCGGGGCACAGCCTACAAATATTTGACAGTTCCGTTCAGGCTGGCTCTAGCCCCAAGGATCTTTACCAAATGTGCCGAAGCTGCAGTGTCACCGCTCAGAGCAGTGGGTTTGAGTGTCAGCGTATTTGTACGATCTCCTCCTCTGTGCTCCGTCAAGGCAGCAAGCGGAGGTGGATACGAGTGTGCTGCTGTCTCACCCGGATGGCTTAGGTTTCAGAATAAACGAGACAAAAAGCTGCTTGGTGTCCACACAGGAAATAATCTACCTGGGTCTCAGGCTGAACTCAGACCTGTATCAGGCTTTTCTATCGGAAAAGCGCATCGGGTCGATTCGCGGTTGTCTCTCTCTTTTCCAGAGAGGAAAGAAAGTTCCGTTCAGACTCTGTTTACGCATTCTAGGGCTGATGGCTTCGGCAGTGTCTGTCATACCGTTGGAACTGTTGCGAATGAGAGAGTTTCGGTGCTGGGTAGCGGCACAGCGCTTATGTCCGAAGCGCCACCTCAACTGCAAAGTGATGGTGTCATCACTGTGCTTGCGCGCTCTCCATCACTGGGGAAATCGCACTTTTTGCATGAATTGGGAACCCCACTGGGAGGTGTTTCCCTGAGAAATGAAGTGATGACGGATGCGTCTCTCATGGGTTGGGATGCGGTGTGCAAGGGCAGGATAGCGTAGGGGAAATGGCCTATCTCGCTACGATGTATGCACATAAACTTTCTGGAGCTGTTAATGGTGTTTCTAGCTTTGAAACTTTTTCATGCAGTTTCTTCTGAGTCACCACGTATTGGTCAGATCAGACAACATGACGGTGGTGGCATACATAAATCGCCAGGGCGGAACGCGCTCTCCTTGACCACACAGTCTAGCGCGAGATCTCATGGTGTAGGGAATGAAGCATTTTCTATCGCTATAAGCTACTCATGGGAGCCGGGAGTGATGAATACGGGGGCGGATCTCTTGTCCAGGGTAAATCCCCTGAATGGGAAGTGGTCTCTCCAACCTCAGGCGGTGAACCTGTTATGAGAGAGATTCGGCCAGGCTGCCTTAGATCTTTTCGCCTTGCACGAAAACACTCATTGCCCTCTATTCTTTTCTCTGGCGAGAAACGGTGCACCTATGGGTGTGGATGCGTTAGCCCACCCGTGGCCAAACGTACTGCTTTGCACATTTCCTCCATTGAGTTTTTAACGTGCCGACTCTAAAAAAGAGTAAGAGAAGGCAGTCGCTCTGTAATACTAATCGCTCCAAACTGGCCAGGGAAATTGTGGCTGACAGATATTCCAACTACTTTTTTACCCGGCCCCCTTTTTACCGGCACCGGACAGAGTGACTCTCTGGGCCTGGCCCGTGAGAGGATGAATCTCAGTGTCACTGGTTTGCCTCTGAGGGTGATAGAGATGATTCAGAATGCGAGAGCAGCTTTGACGCATTCTGCTTATGAGAAGAAATGGAGTATATTTGAACTATGGTGCGCTCAAAGACAGATTGTCCCTTTTCACTATTCTGTGGCAGAGGTGCTTTTTACAAGAACTTTTAGATGAGGGCAGGGCGTATTCTACCGTTAAGGTTAACCTCATCGCTGTTTCTGCATGTTCTGTGGATTGACGGACATACTACTGGTCATCACCCGCTCGTGTGCAGGTTTATGAAGGGAGCGTGGCGCCTGAACACGTTTTCAAAGCCGTTGATTCTGCCGTGGGATCTGTCAGTGGTCCTGAGCGCACTCTCTCAGCCTCCTTTTAAACCGATAGAGACTATTGATTTGAAGCTCCTGTCGCTGAAGGTTGCTTTGTTATTGGCTCTTTCTATCACGAAACGGGTTAGTGAGCTTCATGCTTTGTCAGTTCATGACGCCTGTATGCGGTTTGCTATGGATTTCTCGCGAGTGACTCTCAAGACCAATCCGGCATTTGTTCCTAAGGTGAGCGAGTCAGCTTTTGCCGGCAGACAGGTGGATTTAATGGTTTTTCATCCGCCTCTTTTTTTTCTCAGCGGAGGAGGAGCGGCTTCACTGTCTGTGCCCTGTCCGTGCATTATGTCACTATGTAGACAGGACGAAGGGATTGAGAAGGAGTAATCAGCTGTTTGTTTCATGGGCTGATTCAGTCCCACTGGCTCCTGGAGGCTATTATATTGGGTTATAATAGCATTGGTTATAACCCTCCAGAAGGACTGAGGGCTCATAGAATCCGGGGCTTGGCCACCTCGTGGGGGCTTTTTAAGGGCGTTTCGATGCATGCTGGGTTGGGCTGAGCTGAATTATAAAATTATATATATAGGGGAATGACCATGGATGATCATTGTCATACATCGTGGATTGGATGTTTGTCATTTCTCACATGTTTCCACTCTCTTCGGTGAGGGGGAAAACCTAGTGTTAATTTATCACGTCACTAAGTTGGTTGACACCTGCTTCGGACAGCATATCTGCAATATGGGAGTTGTCTATATCCCATAGTGAGATACCGAACGGATGTTTGAAAGAGAACTTTAGGTTACTTACGTAACCACGGTTCTCTGATAACAGGAGTGAGGTATCTCACCACACTTCCCTCCTTGCAGTGCATGGAGAAGAGATATGTGAGAATGAGGCAGGGACCGTCAGCAGCGATGTATATAGGAAGGCGGGACGTCAGCCGACAGACGTGGTGTGATTGATTGCTTCCAGGATTGGTCATGCCCGAGGCAATTCTCAGAGTAAGATACCTCACTCCTGTTATCAGAGAACCGGGGTTACGTAAGTAACCTAAAGATTTGTCTGTCAAATCTGAGGTCAACTTCAATGTACAGTACTGTGTTAGTCCCAGATGCACAATAAATGGGTTGTAGTAACAGAAGATTTCTAAAAGATTTATTGAAAAATTAGATGCAGTGTTGCAATATATACTATATTCCTTTAATTACTTAAGTTTAAAAAAAAAAAAAAAAAAAACTTTAACAAAGTAGATTAGTTGTATACATCAAGTGGAATGCACATGCAAAAGTTTCAGTTTTGGTGTCTCATTTCTTTTCCTTCTTCCAGGGTTTTTGGCATTCTCTGTCTGATACAGTGAGAGCATTCTGTAATAAACAGCAGAAGAGGTACTCTTAAATGCGGCATTAGATTTACGAAACACTTAAGCCTATATACCTTTCAAATTTAATATGGATTGTTTCTATTTCTTCTAGGTTGGAATCTATAGAATTACTTGGAGGGAGCATCCAAGCCCACCAGAGGCAAGCAGAGGGAACAGAAGCAATGTCTAGCATGGTAAATATATATATTACATAAAGGACATAGCCATAAGAAAACATGGAAGCAACTTGCTGATATCTATGGACTATTTCATTCCATATATTCCAAATATTCACGAAATACCAGCAAATTCACAAAAAAATATATATAATTTTTTTTTTTTTTTTTTAAAACAAAAGTTCAAAAGGTTAAAACAAAGACACAATTTCAGTCTTTGCTCAAATGAAGGGGTTCAAGTCAAACTGGGATTTCTGGGTTTATAAATAAAAACTAATTTTTTTTTTTTTTTACATGCTCCCCTGTTACATTTATCAAATCAAATTTTATTCGTCACATACACATACATACAGAGTACGACATGCAGTGAAATGATTTATACGACTGACCGGCATGAGGGAATAGGGTGGGGAAGAAATAAAACAAGGGAAAAGAAGGCAGATAAATAAAACCAATAAACTATGTAAAATATAACATTTCTAAAGATATATACATCAACCACCTTATGTGATTACTGTTTACTGTACATAAGCATACCCTGTATCATAAGCATACCCTGCATCATAAGCATACCCTGTATATACAAGTCTCCTATTTTTTCATATATATATATATATATATATATATATATATAATGAAAAAATAGGACAATTGTATATTAAATATAAAATAGGAGACTTGTATATACAGGGTATGCTTATGATACAGGGGTATGCTTATGTACAGTAAACAGTAATCACATAAGGTGGTTGATGTGATTGTCTTTAAAGTGAACGTGTGCGGTACGGTGTGGTATAAAGTGCACTGTGCTGTGCAAGTTCACAGTTAAAGTGACTGTCCAGGGTTTAAAGTGTTGTAGTGTGAGGAAAAAAAAAAAGAAAAGAAAAATATATGCAGAAGTGTGATGATGGAGAGAGAGTGACCAGCTTTTAGATCCAGTTTTTAGATCCTGGGTGTCTACTGGTTTAAATGCCGAATAGCCTGCGGAAAGAAGCTCCTCCTCATTCTCTCTGTGTTCGCTTTCAGGGAACAAAAGCGTTTCCCTGAACGCAACCATTTATGCACAAATATTTATGCACATCCCAGTGTTAATTAATTCCTGGAAAGATTCAGCATAGGAAAATTCGTCAGAATAATTTGTCAGAAACATCCTAGTATAGCCTGCTTCACTTCGACACCAGTGCTGAAATGCTGGCCTCCGAGGAATTCATCTATTATCTAGGCTCAGGCATTCTATGTGCTGAATGTTCTCTGGACTGGCTCGTGATGTGTGCACCAGCTATCACTAATACAGTAGGACACTAGCCAGTGTCTAGGCGTGTAGTACTGCCACACCAGCATCAATTTTTTAAACCTATAAAATTAAAAGACCCACTTTGACTTGAATGCCCATTGTTTTTAATAAGGATGCTATTATTAGTGGAGGGCACTGTAAATCAATGGACAAGTTTATTTAGCATGTTTACCCATCAAATAAATAATGACTGAAATGCAATAAAGTAAAATAAAGCAAAGTAATATCTGTTATGTACTTGAGTGCAAAACAAATATATTTATAGAAAGCAGTCAGTGTTAATTTTTAGACCTCAATAATAAGTAAAATAATAAACATATTAATGGTGATATTAACACTTATTTTTCCTATCTCCTGACATTTTTTTAGTCCACTGCAGTTCCAGATGCAGAAACCGAAGACAAACCAAGACAGTAAAAAAGTAAAACAGTTTCTAGCTAGAAAGTACATTAAAATGTAAAAACTATTAAAAACATTGCAGAAAGTATTTGTGAATTGTATGAGTTGTATTTAAATGTATTATGTTTACACAATTTGTTTTAACACTTACATTGCCTTGTTATAAACATGGGATATACTTTTCCTTTTACACTAAATTCTGCAATCAGACTATGAAAATGTGGCATTTAAAAAGAAAAACATTCTGGGTAGAATATTAAAGTTGACAATGAGTTTTTGAGTAAAATTTTTATATGATTTATAATGATCTGATATGATTTGATATCTCTTCTATATTTCTATCAAATAGCTCAATGATCTACATCCCTCCTCAAATTCCAACAGATTTTGAAAGTAATTTATCAAAAAAATGATCAAGAATAGATGTAATAGTTTATGCAATATTGTTTATAAACAGTCTGTATACATATGGGAGAGGGTTGTTTTTCCATTTGCATCTAATACACAATTGTAGCTGCTCTAAAGCCACTGGCCTCCTTTTTTGTATTTTTCATTTTATTATGCACTGAATGTTTTTGATTAGCAAAAGTTCTGTACTGCAGGCAAGTCAGTTCGGCATAAGCACCCAGTGAAATCCTCTCTATTTGCTCATTGCTCCTGATAATGACATACTTAACTGTTGGAAAGGTTTTTCTTAACAATGAAGAGGATGCTGTGACCATCCACCACTGTTTTATCCTTCTGAGCTCACCAGTGGTGTTTGGTTAAAATAAAAAAAAAGAAAGAAATGTGTACCACTCCTAGTGTTTCTGCTAACTCTCTGATGGACTTTTCTTTTTGGTACCTAACAATTGCCTGTTTTCATTTGAATGCAGGGCTCCTTTGAACGCATGATGTGGTTTTATAGCAACAGCTTCCGAATGCAAATACCACACTTAGAATCACTCCCAGACTTTTGGTATGAATGCTCAGTAATTTATTTATTTTTGACAGAAGATTCAATAGTGTGTGTGATGAGCCACAATTCTGGTGGCTTTACAGATGCAGCAAACCTCGTTGAGCTTCTTAGCCATCCTCACTATCCGCTGTATCCAATATAGCACAATTCTCAAACCAGGCAGTGATGCAGCTGCTAGGTGGAGTGTGGTGGAGATGGCACCATCAGTGGAGCGGTTAGAATAATATGCAAACTGCAGTGTGTCCAATGATGAGGGCAGCAGGGCTAAGGTCATCTTTGGTACAAAGATGATTGTAGTAGCCTTAAAGAATGTTGAAACAACATTGCTGCTCAGAGAGATGTTAAAGATGTCGGTAGGAACATCTGCCAGGTGCACATACTCTGAGCGCTCTCCCAGAAATGTCTGGTCCCACAATTTTCCTTTGAATCGCTTTGCTTAGAGTGTACCTGGTGTACTTTTGAATTTGAGCGTAGAAGCGGTTCACATTCTAATGGAATTTAAGGAGCACAGTCCAGAGATTTGCATTGTTGAAATCTCCAGCAACAGTAAACAGTCCATTGGGGTGTGTTTGTTGTGCAGTTTGTTTATGGTCCTGTATAGTACACAGAGTGCCCCCTTTAGCATTAGTGCTAGGTGGAATGTACACTCCATGTACTACAACGGTGGTGAATTCCTGGGGTAAAAAAAAAGGTCTACATCTGACAGTCACAATCTCCACCAGTGATAAGAAGTAGGTGGACAATAGGACACAGTCCTTACACAATTTTGTGTTGATATAAACACACAGAGATGCGTTTTTATTCAGTCCAGCCAACTGAATGCCGGCATCCTGAACACTGTTGCTCAGCCTTGTCTCTTTAAAAACAAAGAAGCATCAGTCTATGAACTTACGCTATGTAGCTTGCTGGAGTTTGATGTAGTCCAGTTTATTGTACAGGGAACAGATATTTAATAGCAGGATTGATTGTAGAGTAGGCCTTCCAGGGAATGCTTTTAGATTAGCACTGACCAGGGCCGCTGCAGAGGTGGGTAGTAACGAGTTACATTTACTCCATTACATTAACTTGAGTAAGTTTTTGAAAAAAATTATACTTCTAGGAGTAGTTTTAAATCACAATACTTTTTACTTTTACTTGAGTAGATTTGTGAAGAAGAAACTGTACTCTTACTCTGCTACATTAGGCTACAATGAGCTCGTTACTTTTCTTTTTACCTCTTTGGTATTCTACAAATCAATTTTAATGTTTTATTTTGACAGAGAGAGAAACTTCGTTAAGGCTCTACCACGTGACTGTGTTTCACCAATCAAACATAGTTGTGCAGCTCGTCACGTTACCATACTCAATCTCAGCGGCGGGACAGGTTAGTTAGCAAAACAAACATGTCAGAATCAACCGTCGGCAATGCAGACACAAACGAGGAGGAAAACCCGCACCCCTGGCCTCATATTCAAAGCATGTTTACCTTATTAAAAGTGAGAGAGAGCAGCTACATTATGAGGTGTCTTCTGTGTCTTCCAAAGCAAACAGACATTTCAGCATTTAAAAACTCAACATCTAACTTGAGGAAACATGTAGCGGTAAGTTTCCTACATTTTTTTTGTTTGTTTTGAGGAATGTTTGTAACCAAACCAATCATGAGCACAATTCACTTCCATAGTAGGAAGAAAATACTATAAAAGTGAATGGGGTTTATTAACGGTTTGTTTACAAAACAATATGTAAAATTAAACTGTTAGCAAAAACCTGAGGGGACGCTTCTGCAAGTACCTGAGTGGCCCTGACCCTAACAGATGTAATCTCAATCTAAACTTTTGGTAAAACTTGAGAGCCCTGTGTATATATGTATATACACTGGCGATCAAAATTAGAGAACAATTTATAAACAATCAAACAATTCTGAAATAATGTCATCTTCACTGCTCAACAGTTGAAGGAGTTTTTGTCCTGTCTATACCATGCTACCAGAACAACTTTTCCACAAATTAACTAAGGCATTTAAAAAAAAAAAAACATTATTTTGCTGAAAACACACTGATCAAAATTAGAGAACACTTTCAGATACCTCCCAGTTATTGGTGTTAATCTGGCACCTGGTGCTAATTTCTTTGATTATCTGTCAACCTCTATTTAACTGGCAGCCTAACTTACAGTTTCACTGACTATGCAAGATGGTGGGCCATTCTAAAGTGACTGAAAGCCTCCAGCAGCAGGTTGTCCAGATGAAGGCCAAAGGGATGAGCCTATCAGCCATAGCAAGACAAGTTAGTCGTTCCAAATCACAAACTCATTCAAGTCCACAAGGGAGGACAGGATACTGTGGTGGATCTCAATGGGCAATCGTTTCCACACTGCAGCTGGAAATTCAGCGCTGAACAGGGTAAGGATCTGTCTCGTCATAGTGTCTCAATGTTTGAGCATTTGGACTAAGAGCCCACTCTGCAGTGACCAAAACTATCATTAGCAGAAAGAATCCAAAGGCTAGACTAAGCATGTTGTGTGGACAGAGGAGAACTGATCCAAAGTTCACTTCAGTGATGAAAGCAAGTTAAATTTATTTGGGTCCGATTGGAAACATTATGTTCGATGACCAACTGGAGAAAGACTGAACCCAAAGTGTGTAAAGAAGTCAGTGAAAAGTGGACGGGGAAGTGTCATGGTTTGGGGCATGTTTTCTGCAGCAGGAGTTGGGCCTCTTATACAGCTACATGGCAAAGTGAATGCAAATGTTTATCAGAACCTTCTTCAACAACATATGGTTCTTTCCCTGCGTTCATCACCGAATCAGCCCGCAGTGTTCATGCAGGACAACGCTCCATGTCACACAGCAAAATGGGTAAAGCACAGTTCCTTGATACTGAAAACATTGAAATAATGACATGGCCTGCCCAGAGTCCTGATCTCAACCCAATAGAGAACCTTGGCGACAAAGTTAGAGCAGAGGCCTGTACACTTCCAATTAATTGCTGACTGTTGTAACCTTCAGAAAATTTTGATGTAATCTTTTTCCATGCTACAGTCATTGTTTGTTCTCTAATCTTGATCAGTGTGTTTTCTGCAAAATAATGTTTTTTGTTTTTTTTTTAAATGCCTTAGTTATTTTGGGGAAAAGGTGTTCTGGTAGCACGGTATAGACAGGTCAGAAACTCCAACTGTTGAGCAGTGAAGATGACATTATTTCAGAATTGTTTATAAATTGTTCTCTAATTTTGATTGCCAATGTATATACAAATTTAAAGTCTCTTTTAATGTCTTGATCTCCCTGTAGCCTCACAGATTGTGTTTTATCCACAGAGGGTTCACCCCAACAAACTGGCAAAGTACACAGACTTAATAGAGATCCACAGAAAGCACAATTCCTCCTCTTCTGGTGATACTCTTGTAAAAAATGCAAAAATACCAGCCTTCGCTGCCCCATGGCGGGTAACACAAGCAACGCTTGAGAAGCTGGTGCTAAATTTTGTGCGTGAGGCCAACCAACCATTTTCTGTGGTTGAGATGCCATACTTCAAGACTTTGATAAAAACCATGCAACCTCATACAGTAATGGCAAGGAAAACGTTATGCACAAGAATACAAGAAGCTGCAAAACACAAGAAGAGCAATTATCATCAAAAAGCTGAGTGCTGTGAACTATGTTGCTACCACAACAGACAACGTAGCTACTTAGGTGTCACCTGTCACTGGATAGACAACACCTCACTGGAGAGGCACTCCGCTGCATTGGCTTGTAGACCTGTCAAAGGCTCGCACACGTTTGATGTCCTTGCAGCTGCATTAAAGGAAATACAGGGGAAGTACCAAATCAGGGGAAAAAGTGACCAGGACGACAATAGACAGTGGCTCAAACTTCCTAAAGGCCTTTAGATTGTATGGTGAGGAGAAAGTGGAGGAAGCCACCAATGTACAAGAGGACAGTGACTCTACCCTTGATGATGCAACAGAAGATCAGAGTGAGTCAGAGGTGGAGTATCAAGATGTGGCTGCTATTCTGAATGGCAACACAGGCCTTGAGTACCAACTTCCAAGGCACCAAAAGTGTGCATGCCATCTCCTCAATCTTCTATCCACAGTTGATGCCACTGCTGCAGGAGGAGTACTTTTTTACTCTTACTCAAGTAATTATTTGGATGTCTACTTTTTACTTTTCCTTGAGTCATATTATTCTGAAGTAACAGTACTTTTACTTGAGTAAAATTTTTGGCTACTCTACCCACCTGTGGTTGGCTGATACAAATGATAGTTGGGCAATCACTGGTAGTGCCCCAACACCTAATCCAGTTCTCCCCATAACTAATATTTACTTTACAAAGTTAGCAAAATCCAATTCAAACTATACAGTGATAATAAAAACAACTTTGAAAACTTTAAACTTAATTTTAACTCTTGTTTTTATTAGATTATTAAATTAAGTACTAAACGTTTTTCAAAATCAAAACATTCTGTAACAAGTTTAATTTATTCCACTTCTATAAAACCTTTTCCTTTTTTTTAAGAAAAAAATAAGAACTGTCATTTCTCAATTAATTATTTAACCAAAGACAGTATCGCCCACTATCGCAGAACATTATATAACCGTGTTTCTTTTTTGCCACTTTTCAGAAAAAAAACCCTGGTTTGGGCATGCTTTGTGTAATTAGCTAATATTGGCTGGGATAGTATGTTGTTATTTTAATTGCTAACTGCCTGTCAAGAGATAGGTCTGATTTGGGGAACTTGAAGACTAAGACGGAGCAGGGCTTGTGGAGGGTAAAATGAAATTAGCCATAGCCTTTGAATCACAAGCTGCAGCACTAGGCTTTACGTGTTCAGTTGTAACGGCAGTTGAATAAAGTGTAAAAAATTTTGTTAGCTGCTGCACAACAATCATAAATTGAAAAAAGTAGACAAACATTCAAAATAAGGCAGTATGAAGCTTAAGCCCAAATTAATCAAATCACATGTGTTCATGGAAATGTGTAGTCCAAATGTGACCCTAATGTGGCCCATGCAGTAAATAGTAAATATGGCCCAAATAGTGCCAAACAAATGTGTGCCAATGCTGGTAAAAATGTGACTTCGACAAAGGCTAATCAGGGTGCAAACAAAATGTGTGTATCTGATTGGAACATTGTTTTGGTTTAAAAAAAAAAAAGATTGCTCCAACAACATGTACTGTAGTAAAATCATATCCACTGGTTAGTGGGCAGACTGCTTCGCCAGTTAGACTGCTTCACATGACTCTGAGTGATATTCCAGTGTTGGACAGTAACGAAGTAAATGCAATGTAGTTTTTTCGTGTATTTGTACTTTACTGAAGAATTACCATTTTTGGAGACTTTTTTTCCACTAACTTCTTTTTACAACTTGTTTGTTGATTAAGCAAGAGTTCTCTTGTAAAAATTATAAAAAGACATTATAGCCACATTAAATCATAGTACTTTGGATACTTAAGTACATTTTAAGGCAAATAGGTTTGTACCTTTACTCAAGTAAAAGTTTAAAGGGAGCACTTTTACTGGAATAATGTTTTACAGAGTGTATCTACTTTAACTCAAGTACTGTACATGGTTTGTGCAATTTTTTTTTATTTTAGGAATGTAGTAGGTTGGTAGATTGTTACTGGCTAAGTGCAAGTTCTGAACTGGTTGCTGCTGTTGTAACAAAACAATTTCCTGTAAAGAATTAATAATTTTATTTTTTTAACCATTTGGTTTGTAATCGGTATGTGTTAATAGATATCTGTGTCCTTTCGCACAAGCATGCACAATGTATTGTTAAATATTTATTGTCATTATGAAAAATTCTATCTTATTTAACCATTTAAAATGATCATTAATTTACACTATAAAAAATTAAATTATCTCTCTCTGCGGGCAAAACATTCAAACTAAAGAGTTTTCATGTTTCCTAATTTAAACTTTAAAGAAAAGTGTGTAGAAAAAGCATGCAAGAGTCAAACGGTTAGACAGTTGATGGTTGGAGGAATAAGCTTTAATAAATATAACGATAAATTTGACTTTATTTTGCCGATTGCTTCGTTATATTCAGCAGTTGTTGTTGTGTTAAAATATTATGTGATGGTTAGTTAGTGATATTTCAGCAATTTGGCAAGCTAGCATACACCTTGCAATTGCAAAAGTTATTTGGGCAGTTTAGCTCTCTTCATCTCTGGTATTTCAGGGAAAATATTTAAAAATAAATGTTTTTGTAGAGAAATAGGCTGAATGAAAATTGCTAGAAGCAAATAAGGAATTCAATTTGTATCGATCTACCTGTATGCCATATTCTTTCTTAGTATTTCAATTTTGTTAATGTCAGATTTGCTCTCCTTTGTTCATATTTCATTCAAAAATATGTTTGAATTGATCTTGCATTGAGAAGTGATTAAGGCCAGTATCAATGGATCAATTTAAAACTGTTTTATTTAAATTTTACTTGTGATGCACTGTGACATCAAATCACGTATTTGTACTGATGGTTTGAACATTAATCATGAAAGGAAACATGCATGATTAGTTCAGCTCCCGAGTCTTCTGGTAAGCTTCTTTTTCATTCATTATTTTTCACCTAACAGGAACAGTCAGTTTGGTATAGGATACATACATTAGTTCATAAGTCTCAGATGTCTTTACTTATATTTAGTGAATTCCTGCTACACTGACATGCATTCTAGTCTGTAATTGGTTAACTCATCTTAGTATAACATAACAGAAATATTACAAATATAATTATAATGTATTTTGACATTTGTTTGTATAGTTGGTTCTGAATTTAATTTCGTTTATGCATAGTTTTCTTTTTTTTTTACCTTGACATTCAATGTAATATGTTAACCCAGCCATTAGGGTTGCACAAGCCAGTGCACTCTTAGTGCTGGTCCCAAGCCCGGATTAATGGGGAAGGTTGCTTTAGGAAGGGCATCCAGCATAAAACATGTGCCAAATCTAATATGCGGATCACGAATCAGAATTTCATACCGAATCGGTCGAGGCCCGGGTTACCAACGACCGCCACAGGTATTGTTAACCAACAGGGTACCGGTGGAAATTGGGCTACTGTGAAGGCGAGTAGAGGTTAGGGTGGGCACTTTAAATGTTGTGACTATGACTGGTCAAGGGAGAGATGTAGCTGAAATGATGAAGAGGAGAAAGGTAGGTATGTTGTGTGTTCAGGAGACCAGGTGGAGTAAGGCCAGAAACATTGGCGTGTGGATGGAAAGAGAAATGATGTAGGGTTGATTCTAAAGGAACCATTTAGTAAGAGTGCAATGGAGGTAAAGATAATTTCTGATAGGGTGATAATCGTGAATCTGGAAGTTAAAGGGGTGAAGATAAATGTCATCAGTGCCTATGCTCCACAAGTGGGTTGTGAGAGGAAAAATTCTGGAGTGAGTTAGATGGAATGGTAGAAGGTGTACCTAGGAATAAATTATTAGTGATTGGGGCAGACATTGATGTAAGTGAAAGGGAACAGAGGTGATGAGGTGATGGGTAGGTATGGTTTTAAGAAGAGGAATGTGGAAGGGAAGATGGTGGTAGATTTTGCTAAAAGGATGGAAATGGCAGTGGTGAATACTTATTTTAAGAAGGAGGAGGAGCATATAGTGACATAAGAGTGGAGGAAGGTGCACACAAGTGGACTATGTTCTATGCAGGAGACGCAACATGAAAGAGATTGGAGACTGTAAGGTGTTGGCAGGGGACAGTGTAGCTAGACAGCATTGGTCGTCTGTAGGATGGTTTTGGAGGTAAAGAAGAAGAGGATGAGAGTGAGGACTGAAGGAGGAAGACTGTAGTGTGAGGTTCAGGGAAGAGGTCAGATGGGCTCGGTGGTGGTGAAGATGTGCTGGATGATTGGGCAACTACTGCAGAAGTGATAAGGAAGACAGCTAGAAAGGTACTTGGTGTGACATCTGGAAATAGAATGAAAGACAAAGAAACATTGTGGTGGAATGAGGAAGTGCAGGAGAGCATAAGGAGAAAGAGGTTGGCAAAACAGAATTGGGATCGACAGAGTGATGAAAAGAGTAGGCAGGAGTATAAGGTAATGCAGCAGCAGGTAATGAGGGATGTGCATATGAGGAGCTGTATGTGAAGTTGGACACTAAGGAAGGAGAAAATTATTTGTATCGATTGGCCAGGCAGAGGGACAGATGGGAAGCTGGGAAGGATGTGCTGCAAGTTAGAGCAATAAAGGATGGAGAAAGAAATGTTTTGACTAGTGAGGAGAATGTGTTGAAGATGGAGGGAATATTTTGAGCAGCTAATAAATGAGGAAAATGAGAGAGAGAAAGAGAGAGAGAGAGCGAGAGAAGGTTGGACGGTTTGGAGATTGTGAAGAAGTGGATAGGATTAGTAAGGAGGAAGTGAGCAGTGATTAAGAGGATGAAGAGTGAAAAGTCGGTAGGACTCGATGACATACAGGTAGAAGCATGGAGATGTTTAGGAGAGATGGCAGTGGAGTTTTTAACAAGATTGTTTAAGAGGATTTTGGAAGATGAGACCATGCCTGAGGAATGAAGAAGTGTGCTGGTACCGATCTTTAAGCATAAGGGAGATGTGCAGACCTGCAGGAACTACAGGGGAATAAAGTTGATCAGTCACACCATGAAGTTATGGGAAAAAGAGGTGGAAGCCAGGCTAAGATGAGAGGTGACCATCTGTGAGCAGCAGTGTGGTTTCATGCCGAGAAAGAGCACCACAGACGCATTATTTGCTATGAGAATGTTGATGGAGAAGTATAGAGAAGGTCAGAAGGAGTTGCATTGTGTGTTTGTGGATTAAAAGAAAGCATACGACAAGGTGTTGAAGAATTGTGGTATTGTATGAGGAAGTCAGGTGTGTGAGAGAAGTATGAGAGGGTGGTGCAGGACATGTATGAGGACAGTGGGACAGCAGTGAAGTGTGCAGTAGGAATGACAGACTGGTTTAAGGTGGAGGTTGGATTACATCAAGGATCAGATATTAGCCCTTTCCAGTTTGCAGTGGTGATGGACCGGTTGATGGACGAGGTCAGACAGGAGTCTCTGTGGACTATGATGTTTGCAAATGATATTGTGATTTGTGGCAAGAGTAGGGAGCAGGTTGAGAAGAGCCTGGAGAGGTGGAGGTATGCGCTGGAGAGAAGGGGAATGAAAGTCAGTAGGAGTAAGACAGAGTACATGTGTGTGAATGAGAGAAAGGGCAGTGAAGTGGTCCGGTTGCAGGGAGAAGACGTGGAGAAGGTGGAGTTCAGGTACCTGGGGTCAACAGTGTAAAGTAATGAAGAGTGTGTTAGAGAAGTGAAGAAAAGTGTGCAGACAGGGTGGAGAAGAGTGGCAGGAGTGATTTGTGATAGAAAGGTATCTGCAAGAGTGAAAGGGAAAGAATATAGGACTGTGGTGAAACCTGCTATGTTGTATGGTTTAGAGACAGTGGCACTGAGTAAAAGAGGAGGTGGAGCTGGAGGTAGCAGAGCTGAAGATGTTGAGGTTTTCATTGGAAGTGATGAGGATGGACAGAATTAGGAACGAGTTTATTAAAGGGACAGCGCATGTAGGATCTTTTGGACTCCCTCACCTTGGAGACAAGGTGAGGGAGGAGCGATTGAGATGGTTTGGATATGTGCAGAGCAGGGACATGGCGTATATCGGTAGAAGAATGATGAGGATGGAGCCACCAGGAGGGAGAAAAAGAAAGAAGAAAATCTTTTAATATAATAAAGAAGAATATAAAGTATATCATTATTATAATTAAAAAAAAAAATTATTCTATTTCTATTTACATGTTGGACAGTCATAAAAACGTCTCTAGGTTATGTCTGTAACCCTAGTTCCCTGAGGGAAGGAGACGCTGCATCACAATGCTTTGGGAACGCCTTGTGTTGTACACACTCTGAATCAAGTGTGAAATCTGGCCAATAGGCAAATCGTGACGTCATCAGCGGGCGACGTTGCGAAAACCAGGAAGCTACAAAATGGGTAAGTGACGGAGCAACATTAGCTTCTGGAAAAAGAGAAGGTAAGTGCCACAGGAGTGCAGGGAGTATGGCCTGTTGACGCAGCGCCTCATTCCCTCAGGGAATTAGGGTTACATATGTAACCTTGAGATGTTACCTTTTGTGAACTCGAGCTGCGACAAAACACTTTGGAAACGAGTGTCCAATCACGCCATACTGACCAGTCCCTGCCTAGTGTGTCTGAGCAGAACACTGACACTGAGGTCATAGAACCTGACAAAGGTCAAAGGGGTGAACCAACCTGCAGCGTTGCATATGTCCTGGAGAGAAACTCCAGTGGACCAGGCCATAGAGGCCACCATACCCCGGGTGGAATGAGCCATAACTCCGAAAGGAGTGGGAAGATCAGAGGACTCATAACATGAGGAATTGGCATCCACAATCCATTTGCTGGGAGTCTGCATATTGGCCGATTTAGCTTTTCCTGGTCGGGGGCTAGGAAAGGAGGAGGAAAGAATGCCTGCAGTACGAGTGGTCGTGAGGGAGCTGTAGGCACCTTTAGGCACATACCCAGATTTAGGGTAGAGAAAAGCACTGGCTATGTCGGGGCAAACTCCATGAGAGACCGGGCCACGGAAGAAGCCTGTAGGTCCCCGACCCCGTTTAGGGCCTTTCTTCTTTGCCAGAAGAAAGGCGGTCTTTACCGACAGATACCTAATGGCAACCTTGGCCGAAAGCTTAAAGGGGGCTCAGATAGAGCCGCCAGCACAACGGCCAAGTCCCACACAGGCACTCTGGGTCTATCTAAGGGAGGATGGTCTCCATCCAGTATAGAGACCAGTCATGACCCTCAGAGGCCACATCCATAGCTTCCATAACTCCGGGCAGGGGTGAACCAGGTTTCCCCCTGCCTGAGAGAGGAGATCCCTCCTGGGAGGAATTTTCCAAGGAGGTCTCATTAAGATGGGACAGTAGGTCCATGAACCAAGGTCTGCCCGGACAACGAGGTGCCACCAGAAAGAGACAGGTTCCTTCCTAGCAAACTCTCTCCAGAACTCCCTAGAGCAGCACGATAGGGGGAAAGGCGTACAGACGCACCCTTGGCCACATCTGCACCATGGAGTCCAGCCCAGTGGGGCTGGGTGAGAGAGAACCAGAGGGGACAGTTTGAAGTCTCCTGGGTTGCATACAGCTCCACCTGGGCTCTGTAATATCTCTGCCATATCTGCGCCACCACTTCTGTGTAGAGCTTTTATTCCCCAGGCTTTGGCCCTTGCCTCGAAAGGGCGTTTGCTCTTCAATTTAGATGGCCCAGGATATAAATTGCTCTGGTTCTCCCTGGGACCACAGGAGGATCTGCTGCGCCAGCCTGTATAGGGGGCGAGATTGGAGATGTACGAGACCACCGACGTGCACATGGTGATCTCTTAGGTCTCAGAGGAAGTGCTTTAGTGCCAAAAACACAGCCATCATCTCCAAACAGTTTATGTGCCATGGCAGATGTAGTTTGTTCCACCGACCTCGGGCGAAGTGGACACTCATAACCCCATGAGGGATGCGTCCGTCCTTAACGTTATGAGACGACAGGATGGGGCCTTCAGACAGGAACCTAGGTTCTTTCTATATACAGTGAGGAAAATAAGTATTTGAACACCCTGCTATTTTGCAAGTTCTCCCACTTAGAAATCATGAAGGGGTCTGAAATTGTCATCGTAGGTGCATGTCCACTATGAGAGACATAATCTAAAAAAAAAAAAAAACCAGAAATCATAATATATGATTTTTAAACTATTTATTTTTATGATACAGCTGCAAATAAGTATTTGAACACCTGTCAATCAGCTAGAATTCTGACCCTCAAAGTCCTGTTTGTCTGCCCTGAAAATGTCCACCTCCACTACATTTATTATCCTAAATTAGATGCACCTGATTGAGGTTGTTAGCTGCATAAAAACACCTGTCCACCCCATACAATCAGTAAGAATCCAACTACTAACATGGCCAAGACCAAAGAGCTGTCCAAAGACACTAGAGACAATATTGTACACCTCCACAAGGCTGGAAAGGGCTACGGGGAAATTGCCAAGCAGCTTGGTGAAAAAAGGTCCACTGTTGGAGCAATCATTAGAAAATGGAAGAAGCTAAACATGACTGTCAATCTCCCTCGGACTGGGGCTCCATGCAAGCTCTCACCTCGTGGGGTCTCAATGATCCTAAGGAAGCTCAGAACTACACGGGAGGAGCTGGTCAATGACCTGAAAAGAGCCGAGACTACCGTTTCCAAGGTTACTGTTGGTAATACACTAAGACGTCATGGTTTGAAATCATGCATGGCACGGAAGGTTCCCCTGTTTAAACCAGCACATGTCCTGGCACGTCTTAAGTTTGCCAATGACCATTTGGATGATCCAGAGGAGTCATGGGAGAAAGTCATGTGGTCAGATGAGACCAAAATAGAACTTTTGGGTCATAATTCCACTAAACGTGTTTGGAGGAACAAGAATGATGAGTACCATCCCAAGAACACCATCCCTACTGTGAAGCATGGGGGTGGTAGCATCATGCTTTGGGGGTGTTTTTCTGCACATGGGACAGGGCGACTGCACTGTATTAAGGAGAGGATGACCGGGGCCATGTACTGCGAGATTTTGGGGAACAACCTCCTTCCCTCAGTTAGAGCATTGAAGATGAGTCGAGGCTGGGTCTTCCAACATGACAATGACCCGAAGCACACAGCCAGGATAACCAAGGAGTGGCTCTGTAAGAAGCATATCAAGGTTCTGGCGTGGCCTATCCAGTCTCCAGACCTAAACCCAATTAAGAATCTTTGGAGGGAGCTCAAACTCCGTGTTTCTCAGCAACAGGCCAGAAACCTGACTGATCTAGAGAAGATCTGTGTGGAGGAGTGGGCCAAAATCCCTCCTGCAATGTGTGCAAACCTGGTGAAAAACTACAGGAAACTTTTGACCTCTGTAATTGCAAACAAAGGCTACTGTACCAAATATTAACATTGACTTTCTCAGGTGTTCAAATACTTATTTGCAGCTGTATCATACAAATAAATAGTTAAAAAATCATACATTGTGGACAACACTGGATTTTTTTTTTTTTTTTTTTTTTTTAGATTATGTCTCTCACAGTGGACATGCACCTACGATGACAATTTCAGACCCCTACATGATTTCTAAGTGGGAGAACTTGCAAAATAGCAGGGTGTTCAAATACTTATTTTCCTGTATCTAAGGCTCAAAGGTCTCGCCGTGAGACCTTGATAGTACGGAGTGAATTGTCCTTCCGGGAGAACCCTCTGTCTCTGAGCCACCACTGGAGGGGTCTCTTATGGAGAAGGCCAAGTGGAATCACGTTGGACGCTGCCGCTATGAGACCCAGCAGCCTCTGGAACTGCTTCACAGTAAGTGACTGGCCTTCTCTTACTCTCCTAATTGCCGTGAGGATAGCTTTGATCCAGGTGGTAAACAAGTGTGCCCGCACACTATATCCAAAAAATGGTTCTCTGTACTGGAGAAATCAATCAATCAATCAAATTTTATTTATAGAGCGCCTTACAACAACCAAAAGGAGCACAAAGCCCTTTCCAGTAAAAACATCAATAGATTACAAAATATAACACAATGTACATAAAATAGCAGTCGAATCAGAGGCTACGTGTTAAAAGCTTGTATGAATAAATGTTTTTTCAACTGCGATTTAAAAACACTCAGCACAGTGATGCTTCGTAGGTGTGCTGAAAATGCGATCCACAACTTAGGTCCCTGGATGGCAAATGACCGGCTTCCAAACCTTTTATATTTGAACTTGGGAGTGATGGTTGGTAGACCGTTACTAATTCACCAAGGTAGGCTGGGGCCAGACCATTGATGGCCTTGAACACGAACAGCAGGACCTTATACTCCACCCTTCAGGGCATCTAAACCCGATATAGTTTAGATGCCCTGAAGGTGCTAGGCTTGGCAGAGGAGGCTGGAGGGGACTTATCCGTATCCATGCCTTCTGCTTTGCCTCGGCGAGAGCGGAACCTGAGCCGAAAGCATTCTCCTTGAAGAGCGCTCTCCAGGAGCAGTTTGTGCGCATAGCCATGTGACTACAGCGTGAACAATCGTCTCCCTCAAGAGCCGACTGAGCATGCTCCGCTGCCAAGCAAACAAGGCATAGCTCATGTGCTCATTGCTCACCCATTTTGTAACTTCCTGGTTTTCGCAACGTCACCCGCTGATGATGACCTGCCCATTGGATGGATTTCACACGTGATTCAGAGCGTGGACAATGCAAGGCATTTCCAAAGCGTTGTGACTCAGCTCGAGCTTCCAAAGGGGAACCATTTTACTACATGTTGTACCCTGTATGAATGTGTATGTGTCAAATAAAAATTTAAATTTGTATCTATGATGGTAGAAATATGAAGTGGTATCAAACTTTTCGAGACTAATGGTGCTATTCTGACCACATGATTTAACATGTCTTCGATTTAATCATGGACAGTAAATTAAAACAAAGAGCAAATGTGAAAATCTGCCAGAAAGACATTTGACATACACACTTATTTTCCATATGGCAATGCTGCAATGAGTCATCCGACGTGTTTTTGAGTTGCACGGACTTAAAGAGAAGAAGAATATTACTGTTAGATGACGAGAGACTAGGAAGACCAAGCTTAACCCCCTGAAAATGTTGAGACCATTCAGCAACTTAGCCATGATATCCACACCTACTCTCCAGATTTGGGATCTAAAAGTTGAGCACCACGGCCTACACTTTTATTGGAGTATTCCATAGTGTCACACCCCCATTCCGGAAGACAGGACAAACCCTGAACTCTTGTTGTGACCTCACAGGGACCCTCAACCATAAAACAATCCACTCTCGAAACTCGGCTCCAGTATGACTGTTTGTAACACACACACACACACGCGCAACACATACATATACCACCCCGAAAACCAGATAACCCCCTGTCCTCTCTGGTTGACTCCACAGGGACCCTCAAACCATAAAACAATTCACTCTCGAAACTCGGCCCGAAACTCGTTTTTTTTATTAACTAATAAAGAGAATGTCCCACTTCACATGACACAAACATACATCTTGTTTGTATCTTCTCTTATAAATAAAGCAAGTGTTTAACTCTACCTCAATAATAGTTACACTCTAAAAGGTTTAGTAATATACCTCTGTATTAATGTTGCATCTTTTTTTGTATTTTAAAGTTGATTTAAAATTATCTTCTCTTTATTCTTACTTTCCTAACAAGGGTGCATTGTATACACCAGAATATAATGTTGTATTAACAAAGTTACACCTTAAATACTGGTCACGGTACATTGTACATCTGTTTTAATGGTGTCTTTTCTTTTAAGGTTTGATGTCAAAGTTGGCAAAAAATTATCTTCTCTTTATTTTTCTAACAAGGGTGCTGTGATGCGGAGAATGAGGCGGAAGCCGAAGTAGACGCATAACAAGTCTTTAATGCACAAAGCAGGAGAATACACACATACAGCGTAGCGGTGTAGTCCTGTGAACGCAAATGGCAGTCTGTGTAAAGTGATCCACTGGACCGCGCTGGGGAACGCGGCGCTGGCAGCAGCAGAGAGATAGCAGTGCAGACAGCGTGACTCGTGGAAAAACAATAACGGACAACGTGGAAGTGAACATGGGCTGCTTACATGTGTGTGTGGTTAATGGAGATCAGGGGCACCGTGTTAATAATCAGGCGAGCAGCTCCGTGTGGGCAGGCCCCGGGGGCGGCACCGGACGGCCTGACTCTGCGACGAGGCTGGGCGACGCGGGTGAGCGGCGTGGAACTCCTCCAGCAGTGCCAGGTCCAGCACGTCCTGTCTGGCCACCCAAGAACGCTCCTCCGGACCATATCCCTCCCAGTCCACCAGGTACTTGAGGCGACCCCCGCACCGCCGGGAATCCAACACCTCCCGGACCGCGTAGACCCCTGGATGATCTGCAACCTTCGGGTGGACGGGCGCCGCGGGGTCACCTGGAGGGCGAGAGACAGACGAGACATAAGGCTTCAACTGGGACACAAGAAAGGTCAGCAACTCCAACTGGTAGGACATGTCATTGATCCGCCTGACGACCCTAAAGAGCCCGATGAACCAGGGGCTTAACTTACGGCACGGGAGTTTCAGCCACAGGTCCCTCGTTGACAGTCAGACTTGGTCCCCGGGACGGAACTGCAGTGACTCCAGACGACGAGCATCTGCGTGTCTACGAGTGTTTCGAACCGCCCGACGTAGTTGGGTGTGAGCTGACTCCCAGACCCGGTTGCTCTTCCAGAACCAGGCGTCCACTGCGGGCACGTTGCTGGGCTTGTCGGACCAGGGGAATAAGGGCAGTTGGAAACCAGCGTACACTGAAAGGGGGTGAGGCCCGTGGTGTCTTGACGGAGCGAGTTCTGTGCATATTCGGCCCATGGTAGGAAACGACACCAATTCCCCTGGTCCTGGCTGCAGTAGACCCTCAGATACTGGCTCAGCTCCTGGATTTTCCGTTCTGTTTGACTGTTGGACTGGGGATGGTAGCCAGAGGAGAGGTTGGCTGATACCCCCAGGAGCTGAAAGAAAGCCTTCCAGACCCGGGAAGTAAATTGAGGCCCTCTGTCCGGGACAATCTCCTCCGGAAGGCCAAAGGTACGGAAAACATGGTGGAACAGGGCCTCGACTGTTTCAAGGGCGGTGGGCAGACCCTTCAGGGGGATGAAGCAGCAGCCCTTGGAGAAACGGTCCACCACCACTAGGATGCATGTGTTGCCCTCGGACCGTGGTAGGTCGGTCACAAAGTTGATGCCCAAGTGGGATCTGAACTACATGCCCTATAAATTGTACGATATAAAGTAAAGGGGGGTTGCGTTTTTCTCGGCCGGGGAGATACCTCTTTTATAGAATTAATAAAAGATTATACTGTCTGTTCACCGGACAAACAGACCAAATAAGTGTAACATTAATTCCATTACCGTCAATTCAACTTAATTAATATATTTTTGAGTAACTATAACCGTAAAATAATTACTTATAAATATTTCCTTTTCTTTGCGAGCTAAATTCGCTGCATATAATGGTGGAGAATGCGGGCAAACTGTTGTTCAAACTATATACTAATTTTATCTTTATTAATTGTTTTTCCCTCTTCTCTCCCATTCGCTGCATATAATGGTGGAGAATGTGGGCAAACTGTTGTTCAAACTATATACTCATTTTATCTTTATTAGTTGTTTTTCCCTCTTCTCTTCCATTCGCTACATGACTGAATAGACTTACTTCTGGATATTAATACACTAAAAAAAATGTATTCTGCCACCTGTTAAATTTACTTAAGTGTAACATACATTCCGTACAATATAATTTTGTTTACTAAATGAACGTGAATAAATCATGTAGGATTTTCTATAAGGTCAACTACTTAGCTTTTAATAGATTCACTCGTCAAAATAACATAACACAATCAAACTTTCACTCACTTCTGGGAAAATCACCGCCCATATCACAAGATTTAAGCAAAGCATGGCTTCGGGAAGTCACCTGTTTTTCGCGCGCTTATGAGAAGGTAAGAGCAAATTCTTTGTTATACACTTTAAAAATGAATTAAAATTAATTAATGAATTAAAATTAATTTCGTAAATTTCCACATATTTGTTTAAATGACGCTCTCCGTTGTTTTGCCTATAACGGCATGGTCAGATTAGCATTAACTGTTGCTTGTCTAAACTACACGTGTGGTATAATTTAATCTTGCACACTCAACAGGAGAGGGAGAGACCTTGCACAAGTGATTCTGCTTGTTATGAAAGAAAAAACCCTAATGAAAATGGACACACTATTAAAACTTCACCAGCTGTAAAGCCATAGTATGATAGCCATAATGATCTACATGATAAAAATAAGGGAAAGGGAAACGTAAGTTTTACAGGAATTGATATAAGTAAACATACAAAAATATTTGAATCTTGTTAAAAAAAACACAGGCTGAACTATATACAAAAATCTAATAAGTTAAGCAGAAATAGAATAGCTATAATTAGAATAGTCACCAAATACCTTGTCAATTTGTTAGTACATACTAGTTATGTGATTTTGTTACAGTGTAGTACTGTGCTGTGCATTAGTTTATCACAGCAATTGTTTACTGCTCACAGAAGGCAAGAAGTGGTTCGAGATGCACCCATGATAGCAGATTTCAAAACAAGAAGGCCAGCACTCTTCAGTCTGCATGAGGTAAGTGAAACAACAAAATCCTTTTTGTTAGAGGGTTTAGAGTACAATGAAAAGACTCATGAACTGATGATTGGTGATGGTCACACTTCAGCAGTTGTAATTGTGCATTCACTTATTAATACATGGGTTATGTATGAACATTTTTATTCATAGGTTTGTGCAGAATTTAAAAAGATCACAGTCTAAGTTTTTTTTTTCCCAGCTGGATGTTCACTTTGCAAATCTAATCAAGGCATAAAGCAAGAAAGGTGGATTTATAGGAAGGAGACTCAAGAGCATCCCAACACCCATGACCCAGTTATTGAGTTTTACATATAAAAGACATGTTTACAGAAATGTCCTAATTGCTTTGATTAGGGAGGTGATTTGATGACATTCATACTTACTGACATTGCTCTATATGGTATTAGGAGGAAAGCCACACATCATGTGTGTAGCGAATTTAGCTAGCAAAAAAGGGAAATATTTGTAAGTAATTATAACGGGTTAAAATATTTAAATTCAATTCATTATTATTTGTATAGTGATTTTAACAACGAACATTGTCTCAAAGCAGCTTACACAGATAATGTGGTGATAAAAAAATAATGTTTTTTATAAGTAAGGTTGTCCCTGATGAGCAAGCCAGTGGCGTCTGTGGCATGGAAAAACTCCCCGAGATGAACAAAGAACAGAACACTATCCAGAGGCAGGCCTGGACGAAGTGGGAGGATTCACGGTGTCAGCCCGCTTGAGCACTCCCGGCATTGCCGCCTCAATCACCGAGGAAACACCCCCTTCCAACCTGCTGCACGGAATTGGCGTCTAATTTTAAGGGCGTCTCTGCCCTGCTCGCGCTCAACATGCTCCGACTTCTGGCTCGGCATCCTCGCCCTCCGTGCACTTCGGCTCTCCAAATCGGCTCCTGGAATCGGCTCGGAATCAGCTCTGCGATCGCCTTTTTCCCCTGCTCTCTTAGCATCCACCTTGGATCCTAAAACCTGAACTCTCTGACACACGGAGGGAAAAGGGGCAGGAACAGTGGTCACTGGATGTATATATATATATATATATATATATGTATATATGTGTGTGTGTGTGTGTGTACCGTGTTGTGCTAGTTACTAAAAAATAGTAACTAGTTACAGTTACTTGTTCAAAAAGTTACTTTGTTGTTTACTTGCAACAAAAAGTAATGCGTTACTGTTAAAAGTAACTTTTTAGTTACTTTTTCAAAAAACGTTCCCATTAATGCCCTTTTATGTGTTATGGTCTATACAAACACAAAACTGACTTAAACACAAAGTAATTTTTAAACACTATTTTATTTAAGTCAGACCAAAACAAACTGAATATATCACAAGGATTTCTGAAATAAATAACAAAACAAGATGAATAATATATTCAGAATCAAAAACTAAAGTGGCTTCTGCTGTTGTGTTGAGCTCTTTTTGAGCTGTTTCTGTCACAGCTGAAGTAGGAAACTATCAACAATGTACAACAGAACACCGGGTTAGCTTCTAGCTTCTAGCATGGAGTTCCTGGAGGAGCTTCAACAGATTGGAGTTGCTGTTTATCGCAGTAGATACAACCTTCCTACCAGAAAGACACAGCTTAAATTTTACTTAAAGGTTTTTGTCTTTATACTCAACTAAAGTGAAATAATGAGCATATTTACACTTTGAGAAACTCGTCTTGCTCTCGCCTCGACTCGCCAATACTGCTGCACAGACCTGAATAAACGGAGACACGCCCACAGTGCGTCTTCTTCGTGTTTACAGTGGGTAATCAATCCTACAATGCCTCGCTGCTGCAAACAGGTATACACTTCAGCCGAAATTCATTCATTTAAAAAAAAAAAGTAACGGGTAACGCACCATACGGTAACAAAGTTACTTTATTTTTACTGGTAATGCGTTACTGCCCAACACTGTATGTATGTGTATATATATATAATATAATATTAATTACGTTGTTGAATTAACAGTAATGGAATTAAGGTTTAATTAAGGTATAATCTTTAATTAATTTTATAAAAGGGATATTCAATTTAATTCAATTCATTTTTATTTGTATAGTGCTTTTAACAATTAATATTGTCTCAAAGCAGCTTTACACAGATAATTAGGTGATTAGATGGCATAAGGAAGAAACCTCGAGAGGAACCAGACTCAAGAGAGAACCCATCCTCATCTGGGTTGCACCAAATGTCCATTTATAGCAGATATACGATGTTGCAGGGTAGACTGATGATGATCAGAAGTGAAAAGTAGTCCTGAGTCAGTGTAGCAGACTGTTGACATTTACTACAGTCCAATCCATCCTCAAAGCGCCCGTTCTTGCTCCGGAATTTCATGGAACGTAATAAAATACATAAAATACACTGAAACCAATGAAAATACACTTAAACTAATGAACTTTACACAGGCTTTAACAAAAGACAGTGACTGTTATATGGCTTCTATCTAAACAGTAGTCTACGAAAAAAGTCATTGTTCACTGTGTTCCTCCTTCCTTTCACAATTTCTGTCGAGAGTTTTTTTTTTTTTGGCTTTTCTCCCGATAAGGTGCAGCTCAGAACACAGGTGAAGTGCGTTTTTTCATGCCCGGTTGTTTTGAGTGTGATGAATGATTCGCATTTAATGTTGACAGTCCGAGTGAGCGGCAGGTCAAATATCAGAGGAACCTCATCCATATTTATGATGTGGTGCAGCCCGATTCAGTGGGAGCGCATCTGATTTAATATAAAGAGTCTCATTGGTTCACCTGAACCCGTTCGGCAATTTCATTGGTCTAATGTTATGGGGCTCAGTTTTTTGGCTTGACGCTTGTGAAACCGGGAAAAACCCAGGAAAAATCCATATATTTAAGCCGCGGGGTTCAAAGCGTGGGAAAAAAGTAGCGGCTTATAGTCCGGAAAATATAGTACTAGTTTTTTTGCATCCTGTAATGACATCATACTTCTATTTTTAGCAATATTTTTTAGGTAAAAGAAGGCGATCATGGTAATATTATTCACGTGAGACTCAAAGGAAAGACTCGGGTCAATAATAACACCAAGGTGTTTGACTGCTGTACACACTGAGACAGAAACACCATCCAGAGATGCTACGTAATCGGAAAGTTTGCTTCTAGCTGCATGTGGTTCTAGTAAAAGTACTTCCGTCTTATCCAAGTTGAGCAGAAAAAAGTTATCTAATGTCCTTCACACACTCCTCAACATTGTTAAGCTGATCTCTCTCATCTGGCTTTGATTAAATATACAACTGTGTATCATCAGCATAGCAATGGAAGTGAATACCTTGTTTATGTATAATTTCACCAAGAGGCAGCATATATAAAGAGAAAAGCAGTAGGCCTAAGACAGATCCTTGAGGAACACCAAACTTTACCTCAGAGAGTGTGTAGAACTCACTATTTACTTTAACAAACTGATAGTGATCAGTCAAATAAGACCTGAGCCAAGAGAGAGCTGTTCCCTTTATTCCAATAACGTTCTCAAGTATAGCAAGAAGTATAGTGTGATCAATGGTGTCGAAAGCTTCACTAAGGTCGAGAAAAACAAGTAAAGAGACAGAACCTTGATCAGAGGTCAATAACAGGTCATTTATCACCTTAACTAGCGCCGTCTCTGTGCTATGATGAGGCCTAAATCCTGACTGATATATTTCAAAAATGTTAATTATAAGTAGGTGTGAGCATAACTGCTGTGCTAAAACCTTTTCTAAAATTTTGGATATAAAGGGGAGATTTGATATTGGCCTGTAGTTGGACAGCGGACATGGGTCAAGGTCAGGTTTCTTAATTAGGGGGTCGATAACTGCCATTTTAAAGGATTTAGGTACATAACCAGTGCTAGTGGAAAAGTTTATTTTTTTAAAAACAGGTTCAATTACCTCTGGAATTATCTGTTTGAGAAAACTTGTAGGCGAGGGATAGAGAATGCAGGTTGAAGATTTTGATATTAATGAAATTGTCATTCTCATGAATAGGAGTGAACCATTGTAATTGATTGTCTGTTATAATTATACTGCTGTCTACAGGGTTACTTGTAAAATAATTTGGATTTATATTAACCTTCTGGATTTCTTGCCTGATGTTTTAAACTTTATTATTTAAAAAGTTCATGAAATTATTACTACCTAACGATGGTGTGCATGTTAGTGCAGTGCTTTGTTATTTTCTATGAGGGTGGAGAAATATGCTGATCTAGCAGCACTAAGAGATTTTCTATAATTTAGGAGGCTCTCCTTCCATGCTATTTGAAATGCTGTTTTGTTTGACGCCATTTACGTTCTAATTTCCGAGTGGTCTGTTTTAATGTGTGCATATGATCATTATACCACTGTGCAAATTTTTTCTCCCTGATCATTTTGGTCTTAAGGGGAGCTACATCATCTATAGTATAACATAACATTGACTCTAGGTATTCAGTGGCCCAGTCAAGCTCTGTGGGGTCAGACGGAGATCTGTTTAATATTGTAATTTCTGGATATCTCCATGGCCAAGAAAGACACGACCCACCTTTACTTTATACCCTTACAAATAATAAAGCATGTAGTTTGATCAAAAATTGCAGGAACTTTGAAATGTGAGCAGCACTCAAAAACAATCACTTATGACAAACACAGTGTTTAATGAATGAGACAGACACAACATAGAACTAACTACATAAACATACAAAAAGAAAGAAAAAAACAAATAAAAGAAACAAATAGTTAAGAATGGGTAAAAGGAGGAAGAGAAGGAAAAAAAGAAGAAAGAAAGAAAAGGTATGGCAAGCTTAACTTCAAAATAACCACAACCCAAACAAGAATCATCAAGAAATTGAAATTCACCTTTAAAAAATAAGGGGCTCAAGCTTAATCACGCAAAGTAATGGGTAACATGGGTAATCACAGTTACTAGCATTAGCTTTCGCTGAACAAGGGTCCGGATGAGGTAGACAATGAAAGTTCTTGAAGGAAGTTAGATGTTCTTCCAGGTTCTCCTGAAGATCAGAGTAGGAGAAGTTCTTGAAGGTAAAGCTTGCCGGAAGATCTGCCTCAAAGTGTTTGAGTCCGGTCTCGAAGAGGAGGTTCTGAGCAACGATTGGTGGGGTTAAAGGTCCCTGAGCCACACCCATCTTTGGTGGAATGGCCAATGCCAGGCATGAAGTTTCTGGATAGAGAAACTTCCTTTTTTGCTGGTTTGTGGGGGATTACCGGTTTATACTTACTTTGGAAAAATTTAAGTTTCTGTGCGTGTGTGTGTGTGTGTGTGTTGTAACTTAGACCCCATGTCTGAGTAGACAATTACATTTAAGTGGCTCAATGCTCAAATTAGTTTTAGCTATTCAATAATCAATTGGGCGGAGGACATTCACCAGAACTACGAACACACACTACAGTAAACACATTAAGGTACGTAATTTCTCTATTATGGCAAACATCCAGTTCACTCAGTGTGTGAAGTGTGACATGTTTAGTCAGTCTTTCTCCGTTGTTAGCAATAATTTTATCTGTGAGAAGTGTAAGCTAGTTTGCTCTTTGACGGAGAAGATCTTAGTATTAGAGGAGCGCATCCAGAGTCTAGAGAGAAGTAGTGCGTGTGAGAGCAGTCCAGGTTCTGCAGGGAAAATCTGGATGCCCTAGGTGAAGGTAATATTCCCCCGACTCCGGCATTAGAGCCCTCGCAGCGGGGCGAATGGGTGACGACTCGGCTGCATACTCGCAAAGCCAAAGTTAACACTAAGGCTCGCCCACGGGCGCACCATTCCTCTCCGCTTTGCGTGTCCAACAGGTTTGCTCTCCTCAGTGAAGCACCCGCTGAGAAACCTGAAAGAGCTCTGGTTTTAGGAGACTCCATTCTGAGGCACGTTAAATTAGCTAGACCTTTAGGGGCACCAGCAGCACAGGTTATGTGTATACCGGGAGCCAGGGCGCCGGACATAGCAGGTCAGCTTATATTCTTAGGAAAGCACAGGTTCTCTAAGATAGTTTTTCACACAGGAGCTAATGATATACGCCTTTGACAGTCAGAAGTTACTAAGAGTAATATTATAGAGGTGTGTAAATTAGCGAAGGCAATGTCCGATGCTGTAATATGCTCTGGCCCCATCCGAATGCGACGTGGCGATGTAGCCTACAGCAGGTTATGGTCGCTGAACTGCTGGATGTCCGAGTGGTGGTCCAAAAATAATGTGGGCTTCATTAATAATTGGAGCATTTTTGAGGGCAAGGCTGGCCTGTTAGGGCGGGACGGTATACATCCCACCCGGGAAGGTGCTGCTCTCATTTCTTGTAGTATAGGTAATAGTCTCAGAACAGCACTAGTTAACAAGTGACTGTCTAGAGCCAAGGCCAGGGAGCAGACAGACAGGCTAAACCGACCGTCTGCTAGCTGCACAGAGTCGTCACTCAGGATCCACCATATTGAGACTGTGTCTGTCCCCCGAGCAAAACCACAATATAGGAATTATCAGAAAGTCTGTTTAAGTAACCTGATTAACATTAAATTAAATAGGACTAACGCACAGCCAGCACCTCTGACCTAAAGATAGGATTGTTGAATATTAGATCTCTCACGCCAAAAGCGCTTACTATAAACGAAATTATTACCGACCAGGAGTTTAATATAATGTGTTTGACAGAAACATGGATTAAATCGAATAAATATGTAGCATTAAATGAGGCGAGTCCTCCTGGGTATAGTTACATACACCAACCCTGTCTAAATGGCAGAGGAGGTGGAGTAGCAGCTATTAATAGTAATAATCTAAACGTCACACAAAAGACTAAACAAAAATGTAAAACATTTGAAGTTCTTTATACCAACATAAAATATTCAGTGTCTGAAAGCAGGTCAAGTCAGTTAATTCCACTAATTATTATTTATAGACCCCCAGGGCCCTACTCTGATTTTCTGATAGAATTTGCAGATTTCATTACAAATGTAGCTACTTCTTTAGACAAAGCATTAATTGTTGGTGACTTTAATATTCATTTTGATAATCAGGAAGACTCCTTAAGAGCAACAGTTGTGTCCATTCTAGATTCAGGTGGAATTAATCAGAATGTTATAGGACCCACTCATAGTGGTGGACACACTCTCGATTTGTTGTTAACATTTGGATTAAAAATAAAAAACTTAGTCATAATTCCACAGTCTGAAACTTTTTCAGACCATTATCTAATCTCGTTTAAAATTTGCCTGAGTCATTGCATTTCTACCTCACCACGTTACCGTGTTAAGCGTACTTTCACGTCAGCTACAGCACCGCGTTTTATTAATAATCTTCCCGAAATTACGATATTAGATAGATCTCCATCAGACCCCGCAGAGCTCGACTGGGCCACTGAACATATAGAAACAACGTTACATTACACTCTAGATGATGTAGCTCCCCTTAAGACCAAAATGATCAGGGAGAAAAAATTTGCACAGTGGTATAATGATCATACACGCACCTTAAAACAGACCACTCGAAAATTAGAACGTAAATTTCATCAAACAAAATTAACAGTATTTCAAATAGCATGGAAGGAGAGCCTCTTAAATTATAGAAAATCTCTTAGTGCTGCTAGATCAGCATATTTCTCCACCCTCATAGAAAATAACAAGCATAATCCTAGATTTTTATTCAGCACGGTAGTAAAAATTAACAGGGAATAAAAGCACTGCACTAACATACACATCATCATTAGGTAGTAATGATTTCATGAACTTTTTTAATAATAAAATTAAAAAACATCAGGCAAGAAATCCAGACGGTTAATATAAATCCAAATTATTTTACAAGTAACCCTGTAGACAGCAGTGTAATTATAACGGACAATCAACTACAAAGCTTCACTCCTATTCATGAGAATGACTTAATTTCATTAATCTCCTCATCAAAATCATCAACCTGCATTCTCGATCCCTTGCCTACAAGTTTCTTTAAACAGATAGCTCCAGAGGTAATTGAACCTGTTTTAAAAATAATTAACTCTTCCATTAGCACTGGTTATGTATCTAAATCCTTCAAACTGGCAGTTATCCACCCCCTTATTAAGAAACCTGACCTTGACCCATGTCAGTTGTCCAACTACAGACCGATATCAAATCTCCCCTTTATATCCAAAATTTTAGAAAAGGTTGTAGCACAGCAGTTATGCTCACACCTACTTATGAATAACATTTTTGAAATGTATCAGTCAGGATTTCGGCCTCATCATAGCACAGAGACGGCGCTAGTTAAGGTGGTAAATGACCTGTTATTGGCCTCTGATCAGGGTTTTGTCTCCTTACTTGTTTTGCTCGACCTTAGTGCAGCTTTTGACACCATTTATCACACTATACTGCTTGCTAGACTTGAGAACGTTGTAGGAATAAAGGAACAGCTCTCTTGGCTCAGGTCTTATTTGACTGATCGCTATCAGTTTGTGGATGTAAATGGTGAGTTCTCCACACTCTATGAGGTAAAGTTTGGTGTTCCTCAAGGATCTGTCTTAGGCCCACTGCTTTTCTCTTTATATATGCTGCCTCTTGGTGAAATCATTCATAAACATGGGATTCGCTTCCATTGCTATGCTGATGACACACAGCTGTATATTTCAGCAAAGCCAGATGAGCGAGATCAGCTAAACAATGTTGAGAAGTGTGTAAAGGACATTAGACAGTGGATGCTTAATAACTTTCTTCTGCTCAACTCAGATAAGATGGAAGTACTTTTACTAGGACCACATGCAGCTAGAAGTAAACTTTTTCGATTACGTAGCATCTCTAGATGGTGTTTCTGTTTCAGCATGTACGGCTGTCAAAGACCTTGGTGTGATTATTGACCCGAGTCTTTCCTTTGAGTCTCACGTGAATAATATCACCAGAATCGCCTTCTTTCACCTTAGAAATATTGCTAAAATTAGAAATATGATGTCGTTACAGGATGCAGAAAAACTAGTTCATGCTTTTGTTACTTCTAGATTAGACTACTGTAACGCTTTACTGTCTGGGTGTGCGAGTAAGTGCATAAATAAGCTTCAGTTAGTCCAGAATGCAGCAGCAAGGGTCCTCACTAGATCTAGGAAATACGACCACATCACCCCTGTTTTATTCAGTCTACACTGGCTCCTAATCAAATCTCGCATTGATTATAAAATATTACTACTGACGTATAAAGCACTTAACGGTCTCGCACCGCAGTATCTGAGTGAACTTCTGTATGACCCTCCACGCCTACTTAGATCAAAAGGTGCTGGCTATCTGTTGGTTCCTCAAATAATGAAGACTACAGCAGGGGGCAGCTCTTTCTCTTATAAAGCCCCACAGTTATGGAACAGCCTTCCAACCAGTGTTCGGGACTCGGACACAGTCTCAGTGTTTAAGTCGAGGTTAAAAACGTATTTATTTAGTCAAGCCTTTTATCAGTAGATTTTTCTTAGGTAAAGGCTCAGATCTGGAGGGAGCATGGATATAGAGTGTTTGGTGAACTGGTATATTTGTATGCTGTCGTCCCCTCACATTCACACGTTCACTCAGGTTTGTTGACGGTGGTGTGTTGAGTCGTCTCTTATCCCAGAGATCCCTCATGTCTGTGTTACCTTCTGGTTCTCCCTTTTAGTTATGCTGCCATAGCGAGTCTTGCCGGAGTCCAAACTGCACAGTGACATTAACTTTCATACACCAACAGGGACACTTAATAATCCATATCCTTCTCTCTCTCTCTCTCTCGGTCGAGTTAAACATGCTCCTGAGGTTCCAGTGACCACTGGTTCTGCCCCTCTCCCCTCCGTGGATCTTCACACTTCTGTGCAGCTTGGGACGGTATCTCATCAACACCTTGGGTGGTTCCATGAGTAGAACGGGTGCTTTTGAGGACGGATTGGACTGTAGTTGGTGTCGGCGGTCTGCTGCACTGACTCGGGAGTGCAGTTTGCTTCTGATCGTCATCACTGTACCCCGCAACTTTGTATATCTGCTTCAAATGGACATTTGGTGCAACCCAGATGAGGATGGGTTCCCTCTTGAGTCTGGTTCCTCTCAAGGTTTCTTCCTTATGCCATCTCGGGGAGTTTTTCCTTGCCACAGTTGCTCATCAGGGACAAACTTATTTAAAAAGAACATATTTACGTTTAATCACCACATTATCTGTGTAAAGCTGCTTTGAGACAATGTTCATTGTTAAAAGCGCTATACAAATAAAAATGAATTGAATTGAATTGAAATTACCAATAAGTTTTAAAACTTCAAATAATATATAAACAAACCAAATGAAGACATCTTCCAGTGCCAAATGAGAAGGAGCAAATCAGCTTTATTGCAGTCACTTCAGGCCCGTCCAATGGAGCTCTTGGGAGAGAACCATCCTGACAGCAATGACACCCATTAGCTTTCTTATGCAAGTGCGAATTTGATATTAACAATCCTTACTTCTTATATCTCACATCTAGAAAATTTGCATATTTTGTCTAATATCTCCTCCCTCACAATTTACGTACACCAATCATTTTACGGGGCTTTGCATATCCCACCTTTTGCTTACATGTTTTCTGGTAAGTTTATACCTATTCTTAGTTAAATTCCACCCATTTTCAGGAGGCCTCGTTCACCTCCATACAATTCTAATTTACATGTACAACAAACATCTCTTGATAGTGACCTTGTCTTAAAAAAAAAATCCCCTGATCGTGCACTTTGTACACAACAATGCAACTGATCTTCCACCGCAATATTCACTCCTTTTCTTAAAATCTTGTCTGGGTTTTTTCCTATGTCTGCAAATCATCCTTTGTTTCATTTTGTGTAGACTTGGTATAGAAACGTGTAAATTTTTTTTTTTACCAAACCAGGACTTTAGTTTTAACACACCAGCACTTTTCTCCAAATGCTTTTCCTATTTTTTATAGCTCTCCTCTTTTACTTAGTTTTTCTCTAAATCTTCTTAAAATATATTTCTTATGACATAATACTTGTATATATAACATTTCCTGTCTTACTTTTATCATGCCTGCATCTTAAGCTCATGCTCTCATAGAAACATCTTACTTCCTGTGTGTTTTGGCCATTGAATCTCTTACAAAAATTATTGCAACTATTCCCCTACGTTCTTTATTATCTGATGATGTATTGTGCCTATTAACCCAGCTATTAGGGAGGCATAAGCCAATGCGCTCTCAGTGCTGGTTCCAAGCCCGGATAAATGGGGAGGGTTGCGTTAGGAAGGGCATCCAGCGTAAAACATGTGCCAAATCAAATATGTGGATCAAAATAAGAATTTCATACCGGATCGGTCGAAGGCCCGGGTTACCAATGACCACCACAGGTATCGTTAGCCAATAGGGTACCGGTGTAAATTGGGCTACTGTTGGCCAAAGGAGGAGAAGGAGAGGAAGAAGATGTCTACAGAGGCGGCAGGGAAAGGAGAAGTGTGGGAAAGTGGAGGTTCAGGTTGGTACTTTAAATGTTGGTACTATGATTGGTAAAGGGAGAGAGGTAGCTGATATGATGGAGAGGAGAAAGGTAGATATGTTGTGTGTTCAGGAGACCAAGTGGAAAGGGAGTAAGGCCAGGAACATTGGAGGTGGGTTTAAACTGTTCTATCATGGTGTGGAGAGAAATAGTGTAGGGGTGTTTCTGAATGTACATGAAGCTGGAAGTTGAGGGGATGATGATAAATGTCATCAGTGCCTATGCTCCACAAGTCGGCTGTGAGTTGGAGGAGAAGGAAAGATTCTGGAGTGAATTAGATGAAGTAGATGGTGTACCTAGGAATGAACGATTGGTGATCGGGGCAGACTGTATTGGGCATGTAGGTGAAGGGAACAGAGGTGACAAGGAGGTGATGGGTAGGTATGGTTTTAAGGAGAGGAATGTAGAAGGGCATATAGTGGTAGATTTTGCTAAAAGAATGAAAATGGCAGTGGTGAATACGTATTTTAAGAAGAAGGATGATCATAGGTTGACCTATAAGAGTAGGGGAAGGTGCACACAGGTGGACTATTTTCTATGTAGGTGATGCAACCTGAAGGAGATTAAAGACTGTTAGGTGTTGGCAGGGGACAGTGTAGCTAGACAACTTAGGATGGTGGTCTGTAGGATGGATTTGGAGGCAAAGAAGAGGAGGAGTGAGGACTGAAAGAAGAATAAGATGGTGGAAACTGAAGGAGGAAGACTGTAGTGTGTAGTTCAGGGAAGAGATCAGACAGGGGCCCGGTGGTGGTGAAGAGGGATGTGGTGAAAGCCAAGGAAAAGGCATATGAGGAGCTGTATGAGAGGTTGGACACTAAGAAAGGAAAAAAGGATTTGTACCGATTGGCCAGGCAGATGGACCGAGCTGGGAAGGATGTGCTGCAAGTTAGAGCAATCAAGGCTAGATTTGGAAATGTGTTGACTAGTGAGGAGAGTGTGTTGAGAAGGTGGAGGGAGTATTTGAGTATGTGGAGGGAGAAGGTTGGATGATGTGGAGTTGGTGAAGCAGGAAGTGAAAAGGATTAGTAAGGAGGAAGTGATTGCAGCGATTAAGAGGATGAAGAGTGGAAAGTTGGTTGGACCAGATGACATACAGGTAGAAGCATGGAGATGTTTAGGAGAGATGGCAGTGGAGTTTTTAACCAGATTGTTTAATGAGATTCTGGAAGGTGAGAGGATGCCTGAGGAATGGAGAAGGAGTGTGCTGGTACCGATCTTTAAGCATAAGGGAGATGTGCAGACCTGCAGTAACTACAGGGGAATTAAGTTGATCAGTCACACCATGAAGTTATGGGAAAAATTAGTGGAAGCCAGGCTGAGAGAAGAGGTGACCATCTGAGCAACAGTATGGTTTCATGCCGAGGAAGAGCACCACAGATGCCTTATTTGCTTTGAGAATGTTGATGGAGAAGTATAGAGAAGGACAGAAGGAATTGCATTGTGTATTTGTGGATTTAGAGAAAGCGTACAACAGAGTGCCAAGAGAGGAGTTGTGGTATTGTATGAGGAAGTCAGGTGTGTCAGAGAAGTATGTGAGGGTGGTGTAGGACATGTATGAGGACAGTGTGACAGCAGTGAAGTGTGCAGTAGGAATGACAGACTGGTTTAAGGTGAAGGTTGGACTGCATCAAGGATCAGCCCTAAGCCCTTTCCTGTTTGCAGTGGTGATGGACAGGTTGACAGACGAGGTCAGACAGGAGTCTCCCTGGACTATGATGTTTGCAGATGATATTGTGATTTGTAGTGAAAGTAGTGAGCAGGTAGAGAAGAGCCTGGAGAGGGGGAGGTATGCGCTGGAGAGAAGGGGAATGAAAGTCAATAGAAGTAAGACAGAGTACATGTGTGTAAATGAATGCAATGCAAAGTAATGGAGAGTGTGTTAGGGAAGTAAAGAACAGAGTGCAGGCATGGTGGAGTGGGTGGAGAAGAGTGACAGGAGTGATTTGTGATAGTAGGGTATCTGCAAGAATGAAAGGGAAAGTTTATAGAACTGTGGTGAGACCTGCAAAGTTGTATGGATTAGAGACAGTGGTCTTGAGTAAAAGGCAGGAGGCGTAGCTGGAGGTAGCAGAGTTTAAGTTATTTAGATTTTCGTTGGGAGTGACGAGGATGGACAAGATTAGACATGAGTTTATTAGAGGGACAGCCCATGTAGGATGTTTTGGTGACAAGGTGAGGGAGGCGAGATTGAGATGAATTGGACATGTGCAAATGAGGGACATGAGTTATATTGGTAGGAGAATGCTGAGGATGGAGCCACCAGGAAGGAGGAAAAGAGGAAGGCCAAGGAGGAGGTTCATGGATGTGGTGAGGGAAGATATGCAGGTAGTTGGTGTAAAAGAGGCAGATGTAGAGGACAGGGTGGTATGGAGACGGTTGATCCGCTGTGGCGACCCCTTATGGGAGCAGCTGAAAGAAGAAGAAGAAGAAGAAGTATTGTGCCTATTAACCTATTACTCTTTCTCATTTTTATATATTTTTTTATATTTTTATATGATTTTTTTCCATTTAAGTTTCTATTTGTGCTTTGTTTATACATGTGCATGTTGCCTGCTTGCTGCTTGCTTATTTTACTATTTTTTATTTTTCGTTATCTTTTCCTTCCAGCCGACACCATTTGCCTGGTGTGTGTGTTATCACCATTTTTACTGCCCTGTTTTCTGGCGTGACTATTGGTCCTCATATGCATCTCTATTTTCCACCTCGAATATCTCTTCCAGTTCACTCATGGCGCCTCTACATTTTTCCCCTTATTTTTCTAAAACTGCCGTTTTTTTCTAATCCCTAATCTAACCCATCAGCCGTTTCTGCTCACGGCCTTTATAACATGTAGTACAAGCATTTTGATTATATAATGTATGCTAAACTTTATATATGATAAACTTTACTGTAAAGCATGATTATTGATTTCGTCTGAAATATCTTTATACAGTTTATACAGTTCTCTGCAAAGCTAAGTACAGTATTATACTATATTAATGCTGAGTAATGGTTATGTCGGAACTCAGAGCCCATCTCCGAGGCGATACATCACGGGTGGATTCTTTGCTCAGAGGATTCCCAATGTTGCTCAGCCAATTCTAAAAAGAAAATATATAATAGACACAAACCGCCAATAAAGGATCCTCAGTCTTCACATCAAAATTATCAGCGCATCAAAATGATAAAGCACACCAAAATGATGAAGCACACATGCTGTTTGCTCGTGCTCGTATTTATACCCCAAAGACACCTGGTGTCTTTTGTTTTTTTCTAATTTCTTCATCTTGAACAATTCCCCTTATTTTCTGACTTTGTCCTCTTTGTTTCAATTCCCCTTATTTTTGGCCTTGGTCTTCACTCTTTCCATATGGTCCCATATTTGGAGTTCCTGCTCTCCTCCATTCCCCTTATTTTCGGCCTTTATCTGGTTTTATTAAAAAAATGAGTGTGTATAAAGCCTTTATTCTCTCTAAATCCAACCATACATTGCTTCAGTCTTTCAAGTGTAAACAAACCATTTTGTGGCCTATTTTGTCTTCCTGCATCTGCAATGGGTAAGTGTTATGCTTTTATTCTTTTTTTATAATGCTGTTTGCTATTCTACTTTTATTGAATCTAGCTATATCAGTGTATTAGATTGTCTATTTATATGTGATTGACTATTTTACTCTAATTTGATTATGCAAGTGCCCAGCTTATACGTCATTTGTGTTTTCTGAACTGATTGTTACATAGTGTGTAGAATCTTCTTTTAAATGTGTGTTATTCTTGCATGCACCTAGCAGTTTGTGTTTCTTGTCACTGTGATTTTACCCTGTTTAACATCTTATCTCTGTTGCTCAGCCCCATCACGCAGACGTTCTGGGACATCTCCTAAGGGTGGTCTTCGCCAATTCCAGCTCTTCTCACTTGCTACTGAGATTGCTCGATTTCTTGAACATCTCTCTAGCTCAACTGTTCCAGAGAATCCCTGTCTGCCTCCTCGCATCGTGCAGAGCACCTTTACGCGTAATATGGGCACACAGACCTCAGCTGACCTCTCTGCTACCTGCAACCAACAGACCCATACTTATGATGACGACCTTGACGATGACACCTGTTTTTCTGCAAGAAGACCACAGTCTTCTCCTTATCCCTCACACTGGTCTCCCGTTGATTAATCTCCGGTCCATTCACCCGATTATCTTGCTACCATACCTTCACCCAATTCTGCACCAGACTACTCCATCATGTCTTCTGCAGCTGCAGAAGCCCACAAGCTTTTTCATTCCAATAAACATGCTTAGCTCTCCTCAATGCTGTCTTTGTTCTTTGTCTATTCAACACACTCATAACATCAGTCAGACTCTATTCTACTCCCACACATAAATGCCTGATTATTACTATTTGACTTATACTTGGGGTAAATAGGTTACATACGTTTTGACTAACATATAGGCTAAATAAGTTTTATCAAACTACTTCTATTGCATCTAATAAGTTCTGCGCTACATATTAGGTTAATTTTGATGGATTAATATTGATTTGATTATAACACACGCTAGATAAGATTGATTAAGGTATTTTTCTCGACATTACTCCCCCCTCTGAGACTTTATAGTCTCACACTTCCCTGATAACCCATCCCCAATCATACATGTCATACAATACAACAGTAAAAACAAAAAGTGAATTGAGTTCAATTCAATTCAATTCATTTTTATTTGTATAGCGCTTTTAACAATGAACATTGTCTCAAAGCAGCTTTACACAGATAATGTGGTGATTAAACATAAATATGTTCTTTGTAAGTATGTTTGTCCCTGATGAGCAACTGTGGCAAGGAAAAACTCCCCGAGATGGCATAAGGAAGAAACCTTGAGAGGAACCAGACTCAAGAGGGAACCCATCCTCATCTGGGTTGCACCAAATGTCCATTTGAAGCAGATATACAATGTTGTGGGGTACAGTGATGATGATCAGAAGCAAACTGCACTCCCGAGTCAGTGCAGCAGACCGCCGACACCAACTACAGTCCAATCCGTCCTCAAAGCACCCGTTCTACTCCGAATTAAGAGACCGTCCCGAGCTGCACAGAAGTGTGAAGATCCAAGGAGGGAGAGGGGCAGGAACACTGGTCACTGGAGCCTCAGGAGCATGTTTAACTCGACCGAAGAGAGAGAGAGAGAGAGAGAGAGTGACGGGAAGAGAAGGATATGGATTATTAAGTGTAACTATTGGTGTACGAAAGTTAATGTCACTGTGCAGTTTGGACTCCGGCAAGACTCGCTATGGCAGCATAACTAAAAGGGAGAACCAGAAGGTAACACAGACATGAGGGATCTCTGGGATAAGAGACGACCCACCACACCACCGTCAACAAACCTGAGTGAACGTGTGAATGTGAGGGACGACAGCATACAAATATACCAGTTCACCAAACACTCTATATCCATGTTCCCTCCAGATCTGTGCCTTTACCTAAGAGAAATCTACTGATAAAAGGCTTGACTAAATAAATACGTTTTCAACCTCGACTTGAACACTGAGACTGTGTCTGAGTTCCGAACACTGATTGGAAGGCTGTTCCATAACTGTGGGGCTTTATAAGAGAAAGATCTGCCCCCTGCTGTAGTCTTCATTATTTGAGGAACCAACAGATAGCCAGCACCTTTTGATCTAAGTAGGCGTGGAGGATCATACTGGTACAGAAGTTCACTCAGATACTGCGGTGCGAGACCATTGAGTGCTTTATACGTCAGTAGTAATATTTTATAATCAATGCGAGATTTGATTGGGAGCCAGTGTAGACTGATTAAAACAGGGGTGATGTGGTCATATTTCCTAGATCTAGTGAGGACCCTTGCTGCTGCATTCTGGACTAACTGAAGCTTATTGATGCACTTACTCGCACACCCAAAAGCATGAACCAGTTTTTCTGCATCCTGTAACGACATCATATTTCTAATCTTAGCAATATTTCTAAGGTGAAAGAAGGCGATTCTGGTGATATTATTCACGTGAGACTCAAAGGAAAGACTCGGGTCAATAATCACACCAAGGTCTTTGACAGCCGTACATGCTGAAACAGAAACACCATCCAGAGATGCTACGTAATCGGAAAGTTTACTTCTAGCTGCATGTGGTCCTAGTAAAAGTACTTCCGTCTTATCTGAGTTGAGCAGAAGAAAGTTATTAAGCATCCACTGTCTAATGTCCTTTACACACTTCTCAACATTGTTAAGCTGATCTCTCATCTGGCTTTGCTGAAATATACAGCTGTGTGTCATCAGCATAGCAATGGAAGCGAATCCCATGTTTATGAATAATTTCACCAAGAGGCAGCATATATAAAGAGAAAAGCAGTGGGCCTAAGACAGATCCTTGAGGAACACCAAACTTTACCTCATAGAGCGTGGAGAACTCACCATTTACATCCACAAACTGATAGCGATCAGTCAAATAAGACCTGAGCCAAGAGAGAGCTGTTCCTTTATTCCTACAACATTCTCAAGTCTAGCAAGCAGTATAGTGTGATCAATGGTGTCAAAAGCTGCACTAAGGTCGAGCAAAACAAGTAAGGAGACAAAACCCTGATCAGAGGCCAATAACAGGTCATTTACCACCTTAACTAGCGCCGTCTCTGTGCTATGATGAGGCCGAAATCCTGACTGATACATTTCAAAATGTTATTCATAAGCAGATGTGAGCATAACTGCTGTGCTACAACCTTTTCTAAAATTTTGGATATAAAGGGGAGATTTGATATCGGTCTGTAGTTGGACAACTGACATGGGTCAAGGTCAGGTTTCTTAATAAGGGGTGGATAACTGCCAGTTTGAAGGATTTGGTACATAACCAGTGCTAATGGAAGAGTTAATTATTTTTAAAACAGGTTTGATTACCTCTGGAGCTATCTGTTTAAAGAAACTAGTAGGCAAGGGATCGAGAATACAGGTTGATGATTTTGATGAGGAGATTAATGAAATTAAGTCACTCTCATGAATAGTAGTGAAGCTTTGTAATTGATTGTCTGCTATAATGACACTGCTGTCTACAGGGTTACTTGTAAAATAATTTGGATTTATATTAACCGCCTGGATTTCTTGCCTGATGTTTTCAATTTTATTATTAAAAAAGTTCATGAAATCATTACTACCTATTGATGGTGTGCATGTTAGCGCAGTGCTTTTATTCCCTGTTAATTTTGCTACCGTGCTGAATAAAAATCTAGGATTATGCTTGTTATTTTCTATGAGGGTGGAGAAATATGCTGATCTGGCAGCACTAAGAGATTTTCTATAATTTAGGAGGCTCTCCTTCCATGCTATTTGAAATACTGTTAATTTTGTTTGACGCCATTTACGCTCTAGTTTTCGAGTGTTCTGTTTTAAGGTGCGCGTATGATCATTATACCACTGTGCTAATTTTTCTCCCTGATCATTTTGGTCTTAAGGGAGCTACATCATCTAGAGTGTAACGTAACGTTGTTTCTAGATGTTCAGTGGCCCAGTCGAGCTCTGCGGGTCTGACGGAGATCTATCTAATATCGTAATATCGGAAGATAATTAATAAACGCGCTGCTGTAGCTGACGTGAAAGTACGCTTAACACGGTAACGTGGTGAGGTAGAAATGCGATGACTAAGGCAAATTTTAAACGAGATTAGATAATGGTCTGAAATAGCTTCAGACTGTGGAATTATGACTAAGTTTTTTATTTTTAATCCAAATGTTAACAACAAGTCGAGAGTGTGTCCACCACTATGAGTGGGTCCTATAACATTCTGATTAATTCCGACTGAATCTAGAATGGACACAACTGCTGCTCTTAAGGAGTCTTCCTGATTATCAAAATGAATATTAAAGTCTCCAACAATTAATGCTTTGTCTAAAGAAGTAGCTAGATTTGTAATGAAATCTGCAAATTCTATCAGAAAATCAGAGTAGGGCCCTGGGGGTCTATAAATAATAATTAGTGGAATTCTTTGGTATATATATAGTTTTTTGAGTTCTTTGGCACATGTAGTTTTCTTCTGACCCAGATACTTTGCGTATCACAGGGGGTCTTTTTAGATCCCTGGAAGAGTTTACTAGCACTTTACCAGGCACTCATGTGTTGACATCCATGAAAGAAAACCAATAAGTCCATATGCTGGTCCGAGGAAAAAGTCCATTAAGATCAAAAGTAAAATAATCATGAGTACACAATCTAAACAACCCCTTATAAATCCATTTGGTCAGGAAACCCACAAGTCTACTAAAACTAGTATAAATGAAATATTGACTCAATAAAAGAAGAAGAATCGAGTACCCATGAAAACACAAAGCCTACCAGAAACCAGTAAAAGCAATTAAATTCAGTGATAATATACGTCATTTATCAACTTTGACTAAGTAAAATTCAGTGTAAGACTACTAGAGGTCTTAGAATCCGTGAAATCGGCAAGCAAAATCAAAAACCTAAATTAAACGATGAAACGCATTACAACCTTAAAAACGTGAAGTAATAAAAATCAAATCTAAAGATTAAAAACCAGAAATTAAAACTAAACCTCAGATCTAAAAAAAAAAAAATTTTATGAAACTCAAATTATAAATTGAAACTCAAACTCATTTAAAACTCTAAATCAAAAATAAAATCAAAATCGAAAGATCAAAATCAAGATACAAAATCGAAAATTAAAATAAAATCAAGATCGACAGAAAATCAAGATCGACATTACTTTAAAATAAAAAAATCAAGATCGACAGAAATTCAAGATCGACATTACTCCCACCCTCACAGCAACGGGTATATCTAAGCACAATATGATAAGCTAGGAGTGGGCAAAAAACCCACTATGAAACTATGGAACAGGAGACAAACGTTTAATCCAATATGGCAATAAAGTGGATATAGAAGGCCAGCCCGCAATGCTGACCACACAGCGGGGTGACATCTTAGGCGAAACACTTAGTGCTGACTTAGTGCTACCTCGCGCCGAAGCAACACATGAGTCTGTGCCGAGCGTGTAACACCTGCAACCAAAGTTAGGACGACATTTCCAATCCCGATGTCTTGCTGGTTCAGTTGTCCATAGGACATAGCCACAGAGGGTGATGGTGTAGTATGTTATAGAAGTGCGTTGCATGACGAGTTCTGTGATCATGAAACTGTGGGTGCTCGGGGCTCCTAGTGTGCGGGAAGAAACCCCAAATGATTCGGCCAGAGAAATAGCTCGTCGCACACTGAAGGTACGGGTGACCAGCTGGAGTCCATTAGGAAGATCATAGACAGAGTTCTGGATGGAGTCCAGCCCATTCCTTTTGGAGAAAACATGTCAGCATGATGTACAATGGCTGCCACTGGTCTGCACTGGTCCTCGTCCGTTAAAAATGAATTCTTCCCGTTCTGGAGGAAAACCAAACCATATGCGGGGTCCATCATAGCACTGTTCCTGGCACCACAAACAGTGTGCCTGAAGGTTGAACGCGAGGGCATCGCATGCATCACAGGGACCCCTGAACATGTCAAAATCGAAACAATACCCCTCAGTGCATGCGTTGGCGCATATTTGGCAGTGGCCACCTAGGTACACCCGCGGCCATGTTCCTGCACACAACATACAACATGGTTTACAACATAATCAAAGCAACAAATATGTAAAGCATTTTCAGTAAAAGTGAGAAATATAGAAGTAAGATCACATATATATATATATATATATATATATATATATATATATATATATATATATATATATATATATATATATATATATATATAGTAAAAAGGATATATCTGGTTAAAGTCATTTGTCTTCCTTGACCAGAGCCGAAACCCCTGCGTCCATATCCACATAAACATTATGGTCTATAGCAGCATAGCTGTGGTCTGAAGGAGATTCCTGTTCTGTAACAGCAGACATTGGGAGCTGTACATATTGTCCGAAAAGTGAGTGCACAGTCCTGCTTATAAGAGCACAAGGACAGGGAATTCCACAACAGACAAAACACTTCACGGCTACAAGAATAATGAGAAGTGTAGTTCCAACACGCACCAATCCTGCCATCCAGTTAAAAGAAAAAAGCCAACTAAGCCAACCGGATGCAGCCGATTCTTTTGCATTATTTGAAACCATCTCATCACGGGCTTTAACCATACGGTCTAGTAGAGCGTGTAGCGGACCTGCAGGACCAGTGTGAAAAGGAATAACCATGCAAAAGTCCTCCCCAATAAGTTGACATACACCTTGGTCTGGGCCACACATTTTGTCAAGAGCGAACCTATTCTGTACAGCCATTAAGGTAGTGGCATGGAGCTGTTCTGATATCAGTTTTAAGGCTTCAATTGTGTGATTGATAAAACGTTGTTGGTTATACCAAATATAATTAATCCAGGCCATATTACGATCTATCTGGATCCAAGGAAGAAAAAATGTTAATGCCTTGGAGGCGGCTCTATCTAGAGCAACAAAGTCAGGCGGAATACCTACTGGTGTGCCTTTGCAACTAATAGTGATCTGAGGGTCTTGGCCCCATGAGGGTAATCTAGATCCTCTAGTGACTGTGAGATACTTGTCCCTATAATTGTCCATGACACTGGATAAAATGTTTTTCTCAATGTCACCCACAGAAGTGCTTCAACATTTTCTTGACCTGAACAAGCCATTTAAACGGGTCTTTTATTTACCGCCATTACAATGAGGCGTCCTTTCAGAACTACTGGAGCACACCGACCATGCCACAGGTTAGGTAGAACTCTTAAGTTAAGCATGTGTAATGCCGCATCAATCTGTTGATTACATGCCTCAACAGGAAAGTTTGTCCTGGATGCATAATCACTCGCAAATCATCATTACTAAGTGTGGCTAGGGGCTGATATTCACATGCAGAACTACGTATGCACATCCATTTGGCTCCATAGTTAACAGCAGCTGAACCTAATGGACATATAGCTGAACAAAGATGTGTGGTGTTATAGGGTGCCTTATCACATGCTTCCAGACCTACTGTCGGCATAACACGAGGTGGACGACGAGATCTCCTGTCGCATACAATACACGTAGAGTGAGGCACTGCTGCACGTGCCGAATCTACCAGCCATTGTCTGTACAGGTTAAGATTTGGCTGAATGCTTGTAGTTTCATTATATTGTATTACGGATGTCACATTGATCCTTTCCGCACATCTAAAACAGGTTGGGACTTTGGGGTTAGAGGGACAATTTGAATTCTTATACCTAAAACTAAGTTGTACTCTAGGCAAGTCCATTCCTTATTGCTAGTTAGGGACATACACTAGAATCTTATATACATCAGCTCCATACAGTAGGGCTTCTACTGAGGTCCTTTCGAAAGTGCCATGCGGGATCCCTACATAGGGAAAACCATAGAACCATAAGAGTGTGACATCAGTGCAGCTTCGGGTGCCGACGCACGAGGTATAGTTCCATTGGGTATTCCTGTGGCCACTATAACGTCTGTTCCTTTATCCATGTCAGTCATCCGAGCCTCGAGTCACATCTTGTATTTGGGAGTGTCTATTGTGTCTATAGGGTTAGGGGAATGTACGAGAGACATAGTGTATGTTACAAATATGTGTTTTCCAGTTACTGGAAAGTATGTCAGGACTTTGGTGTTAATTGAGACGCCCAATGCACACCGTAACTGTTCTACAAGCACACCCTTGCACGGTATACGGAAACTTTAGCAACTTCTTCTGAAGTAAGTCTGGTTTTAGCACGGTGATTTCGGGACCATAGAGGTTCAGACCTCTTGTATCTGTATTTAGACGTTGCGACTTTCTGGGCAAGCTGCGGGCTGAGAACAGTTATTTAGAGAATGTTAGACACAGGGCCTGATATATCTACTGGATTATGCGGATGTCGGTTAAGCAAAATGCAAGTGAAAATGAACCATACCACTAAAGTCATGACGAGTAATGCCCTATCTCCCTTTGTGGGGTGAGCCTGTTTGGGTCGTGGGAGATTGCTTTTCCTGGTCTCACAGGTAGATCGATATCTAAATCCACTAGATCTTGCAGTTTAAGGGTGCCAAACTGTTCAGGTGGAGTAAAGGTGATTTCTGTGTCGTCTAGTAGTCTACGAAAACTCTCTTCCACTTTGTCAGAGTCTAGTATGTCGTGTGGTGATCGTGAATCAACCTGATATGAACAGCCTGCAACCTGTTCCCCTTCAACAGATCGTGGCTGTTTGGTCTTTGGCTGTTTGGTCTTGGCACGTGTTCTGTATGCTGGCCCTCCATCCTGTGCAGGACCTGCGCCGTCGTCGTCACCTTCTGAGTCGTCAGAGTGGGCACAGTGTGCCAACTCAGCCTGAGATTTCCTCCACTGTGGTCTTTTCACCGCAGCTCTGCAACAATGACTGCGGTAGGAGTTGCTAGTACCACCTTGAATGGGCTTTCACGTCGTGGCTCACTCCAGTGTTTCCTTTTAAACTAGTTTTACTAAACCTGCGCAAATTTGCCTAAATTCCTCACACTGTCTGTTCTCACACCTAGTAGCACCCCTGTTGAGATTTTTACAGGCCTGCAGCTCCATTGTTCTCCTGCTTTTGTTGTGCAAACACACCAATTACCTGTTAGGCCTGGCACATTTGCAGAGAGAGACAGAGAGAGAGACAGTCATGAGTGTATGTGCTTTTTTCTATAGGCCTCTATAGTACACATCAGAAAACATTGTAGCACTGGTGTAAAATTATACACACATTCACATACGTTCATGGGGTTATAGTCTGTTATTGTGTTGGGTTTTGGGTCTTGGTGCATGAACATACACAGTCTTGTTTTTTTAGGTGAATAAATTGGCAAGCAGACATTGCCACTTCTAAGCACTGAAGTGGAGAATACATCTTGCCGTGTAGTGTCTTTTGCAAGTTGAGGAAGTTCACGATCGGACTTTATTCGCCGCACCCAGTAGCGTTGTTTTGCGCTGCAGCAGTCTGTGCGACAGTGACAGTGAAGTAAAGAAATTGTCCGTCGTGACATTTCTCCTATCATCCAAAAATGGCTCAATCAGATTCATGACCACGTTCTCTGCCAACCTCTCTCCCTTCTGACGACTGGGGTCCTTTCCCAAGTAAGGAGATGCATTGCAGACATATTTGCTCTCCAAATCCGTGGCCATCCAGAATTTGATCCCAAATTTGTCTGGCTTGGTTGCGATATACTGTGTGAATGGACAACAAACCTTGGTAGGGAACAGCTGTTCATCTATGGTCATGTGTTCTCCTGGAGTGAAACTCTCAGCACAGTTCTTGTTGAAGCGTGTCCAGATGTCAGAGATCACAGCAAATTTGTCTGTTTTCACCCGTTCTGCCCGCGTGTCCTTGTCTTAAAATAGAAGGTGTTGCATAATTGAAATGAATCTATCTCAGAGCATTGTCTCTTTGATTACTGGCACCAGAAAGCTTTCTGACCAGCAATCCACAATGGCACCAACGGAACACATGATTGCTCTTACAAACAGAATTGAAATGAATGCCATCAGTTCATGAATTGCCAAATTCCAGTCCGGCTCTGTTCTGTGGGCTTGATGGACCGTGCACTCCCTGATGGTCTGCAGCATTCCCACGTCTAACAGGCAAAGGAAGCTTTGGAGCACGCTTGTAATTGTTTGCTTTCGGAAGAATTTCGAAGGAGAACAGATAAAAACTGGTTGTATCTCCAGGGTACACTAGAGGCAGACACACAGTTTACCAAGCAATGACAAGCTGCCTATGACATTACAGGAGATTTGGCAACTCAGTGAAGATAAGGTGGCCAATCTGGAGGAACTCCGACAACTTGGGGTCCTTTACAAGGATATGCAGAATTTAACAGTAAAGCTGAAGACAACTCTGCTAGTTCAAGCTCTAAATTCAAGCTCTCATGGGTCTCCTGAACTCACTAGGCTCTCTGAGTCTCAGTAAACAGTAAACAAATGTAAAACTAGCAGAGTTGTCTTCAGCTTTACTGTTAAATTCTGCATATCCTTTACAAGGATATGCAGAATTTAACAGTAAAGCTGAAGACAACTCTGCTAGTCAAGCTCTAAATTCAAGCTCTCATGGGTCTCCTGAACTCACTAGGCTCTCTGAGTCTCAGTAAACAAATGCAAATGTGCCCGGCCTTACAGGTGTTGGGTGGTTTGCACAACAAAAGCAGGAGGAGAATCGAGCTGAGGAATTGTTAAAATCTCAGCAGGGGTGAATCACACCTCAGGACGTGCACCAGAAAATAAAAAGTCAGTAATTCTAGTTTAAACACTTTGATATACATGTAGTCACCTGGTTGCACCTGCTGCAGTGGCCCATCAACCTCATCAAGCCCGTGTGTGGCCCCACAGACCTGTGAACATAAAGTTCTGTGTATTTGCGTCAGATGTTTGCAATAACTAGACATGTCTGCTTCAAGTTGGTCGAACGAGGAGCCTGTGTAAGGTCCTTGTGCCTTACAAAAGCAACTGGCATGGGTCGTCCTGTCAATAACTCATGTGGTGTCAGGTGTGTGTTGCGATTTGTTTGAGAACGCATTTTCATCAACGCTAGCGGAAGAGCCTGTACCCAATTTAAATCTGTGCTAGCACAAATTTTCGCTATTTTCTCCTCCAACACCCCATTTGCTCTCTCAACCATTCCCTGTGACTGTGGATGGTAAACACAACCCATTCTCTGCTTAATACACAAAGCTTCTGAAATTGCCTTGATCACATTATTCACAAAATGCGGTCGATTGTCAGAGCTCAACTTATCAGGTATCCCAAACCTTGGAATCACTTCCCTGATCAAAAACTTAGCTATGGTCTTTGCGTCATTCTTGGCAGTAGCTGTTGCCTCCACCCATCTGCTAAAACAATCTATCACTACCAAAATATACCTTTTCCCTTCCTTCCTGTCTGCCATGTCCACAAAGTCCATCATCAAATGTTGAAATGGTCCCCTTGGTTCAGGAATGTGACTGATTGGTGCTGTGAAATGTTTTTTGACATTACGTGCTGCACATAGCTCACAGGACCTCAGGAATTTGTCCACCATACTGGCCAAATATGGCGACCACCAATTCCTTCGGATTGTGTCTATTGACTCCCTACGTTTACAGTGATCTACCCCATGTGCTTCAGCAATTAGCTTCGGCAAAAGAGCTAACGGTGCCACCCACACCCCATCAACACTCCTCAATAACCCTGTGTTGTGGTCTTGTACTGCACTTCGTTTCTACCACCTCTCTTTCTCTTCCCCACTTGCTACATCCTGATATTCTCCAAGATCTTCTTCTGTCACCTGCCCTCATTCTTCCTCATGCTCTTCCCCCTGCACCATCACTTTCACACAATCTTCACCTACCGCTGCTCTCTTAGCTGCCTCATTTGCTGCATTACCTCTACTGACTATCTCACCATCAGATTTGTGGGCTTTACATTTCATAATGGCTAATGCCTTTGGAAGCATCATTGCTTTGAGCAAATCAGAAATTGCAGGACCATGCAAATGGATGATCCATCAGCTCTCTGGAAACCCCTTTGTTCCCATATATGTCCAAATGTGTGACATACCCCATGTGCATAGGCTGAATCAGTATAGATAGTACACCTTCCCCCTGCTCCCAACCTACATGCTGCTAAGGCTTTTATTTCTGCCAATTGGGCAGAACAAGGTTGTGGCACACTAGTTAGTACTCGAAACGAGTCATCTTCCTCATTGTGCATGACCACAGCATGTCCTGCTTTTTTTTGCCATCATTCGCGCGATAGCATGAACCGTCCACAAACAAAACAATTTGGGCATTTTGCAATGGTTGGTTCTCTAAGTCATCTCTGGCTTTTAAAAATTTCTCTGCTTCTGTAGTGCACTCATAGGGAATTCCCTCATCTGGTAAGACTACTCAATCAGCTGGGTTAATTGTGAGGCATCTCTCAATTGTTAGTTCTGGTGCAGACAGAATTACATCATACCCTGTCCTACGTGCATTTGTATTCACAAACATTTGACTTGTCAGCAGAGCATGTAATGCATGAGAAGTGTACAGGGTCACTGGATGACCCGTCGTGATTGTTGATGCTTTTTGATAGGCAAATGCTGCCGCTGCCAATCCTCTGTAACAAGGTGGCATGCCTTTTTCCACATTGTCAAGAGCTGTACTGTAGTATGCAATTGGCTTTTTTCCCATACTCTGTTGTTGTTGTGCTAATGTAGCAATATGGTCTGATGTCATCTAGTCAGCTGAGACTGATTATGCTCATTTACCTGCCTATAAAGTTGTTTCGGTTCGTGTTGTGTGTGCGTTTGCTCTTTGTCCGCGAGCGAGCCGCCGTACTTCCGGGTTTACGGATAGTGGCAAGTGTGGACTGAGGAGCTTTGTGGGGAAACTGCTAATTGTTCAGGAAGACATGCTTATTAAACGTTTGCATCCGTGCCTCGTGAGTCGCCAGACAGGTGCGGGTCAATGTGCAAGGGACGTTACAGTGGGCTGCTGTAGTGGGCTTTTTGCTTGCTGTGTGGCTGTCCTGCGCTATGTGCATCGTTTACACGGCTTTGATGTTGGCTTGACTGTCTGCTTTATCCGTGCTCTGCTTTGCCTGCTTCGCTCTGTGTTGTCTGCTTTGCTGAGTTCAGCTGGGCATTTTTAACCTACGTTTCTGTTCTCTGGAGCTCCGTGTTACTTCCATTTGGCACCAGTCGATTAACCTTTTTGCTGCTCCCGTATGCTAACAGTTTCTCGTTGCAGCATTTAAATACCTGCAGGATCAGCTGGACCGGGGGCATGGTGCTTATTTACAATGGTAGTGTGAGTAACTGATTTAGAAGTGGCGTGTGACAGGGTAGTTATTACCTGACTGTCACTAGCATTGCTCTTTATTCTTCGTTTTCGGGTTATTCTTTGTGTTGTGATTTCATTATTTATTTTTTTTTAGCTTTATTCTTTTTGTTCATTATTTTCATAACCTTATTGGGTTGAGGTTTCCCTACCTTTAATGGGAATCCATTTTTTTTGGTTTCTATTTTTTTTATTAGTTTGAATTTGTGGTATAATGTCTTTTTGTTTTGTTATTAATCGAGTGTAGTTATTTTCTCATTTCTTTTGTGTTCGGTGAAGTGCCTTTCCTCTGTTCATGTGCCTCTGTAGGGATTAAGTAACGAGCAGTTTTTGGGCCGTTGACTGTGTCGAGAGCCAGGATGTTGTATGCGATGCTTGTTTTAAGTTATGTGTTTTAAATTACTTTTCTGTCTTTTCTTTTGCTTTCAGGAGTGGGGTGGCCAGTGGCAGCAGATTAGCATCTTGTGGTGGTTCCTTACCTAATTGCAGTGCAGTGTTCACAGTGAGGTGTGGTGCATGTGTATGTGTGAGTGTTCTCTCTGTTTAGGACCCTCTGTGCTCTCTGCTTAGGACATTAGGCCTTCTCACACCCTGAAGTGTTGTTGTCTTTTTTTCTGTTTCTGTTTAAATTTGAATTCATTTTAAATAAAGTTTTGTTATTCACTCAACTCTGGTCTGATACCTGACCCAGTCGTGACGAACCTGTGTGCCTTAAGGTTGAGGGCAGTCCCGGAAATAGCCCCCGGGTGGCGTAGTCGGTACAAATTACGAGTTGGCACCGCCACACTAAAATGGCTGATGCAAAACCTCGCCTTTCTGACACATAGAGGTGAAATGGTTTTGTATAGTCTGGACAGGCTCGTGCTGGGGCAGATTTTAGATCACTTTTATTGTCTCAAACTCCTTCTTGCCTTCCTCTTGGCTAATCTGCTGCTTTTATCATGTCTCGGAGAGGTTGTGTTTTCAACGCAAAATTAGGTCTACTAAAACCAGCTAAACCCAGGAATGACAACATCTGTTGCACTGTTTGAGGTTTGGGGTGTTCTGAATTGCCACTACATGTGAGGGTGAGATTTTACGTGTAGTGCCTTCGAGCACTCTACCTAAATGTTTAACCTTTTGTTGGCAAAATTGCAATTTTTCCTTACTGACCTTGTGTCCATTGTGAGCTAGGGTTTCTAGGACCTTTAACGAGTCCTTCATGCTGTAAGGCGGGGAACCACCCACTGGTCCAACGGCGGTTTCCAGAGGCGTGGCGAAGGATTCTCGCGCGTTCTAATCTTTCCTTTCACATTAGATAATAAGATTTGGATTAATATATTACTTCGTTTTTGTTATTGACCTCTTATCTGACTCCATTTAGATAAAACAATAAATATTTGCATAGGTTGTTATTTTACTAATAGTATAATTTTGATGGATGTTTGTCTAGTTATTCTGATTAAGCTCTGGCATTACACTCGTTCATTCGGTTCACACAGTCGCACAAGATCCTAGTATGGGCCCTATAATTAACATACTGGTCAACGGTCATAAGCGAATCAGTATTGGTCGCTGCCAGAGGTTGGACTATATGCTTAAGCGGCCGCTCTCTGCAAGCTCAACTTTAAACATACTTTATTTAGTCCCCTTAGAGGTGACACTTAATTATTACAATAATTATTTCTAACCACAGATAATGAATAGAATAATATTGAAATAATCAGAGGTTGAGGCTGACCCTATTTAGAGTGATTAGAAATGTTACTCTAAGCGGAAATACATATTGTTAGCCTCCACGCTTCTAAGTACACTTAAACTAACGCCAAGTGCTAGTCGTATCTCTAAAATCCTCAGTTGATATTTACTATCTAACTGGGATTTAGGCCGATCTAGCCTGATTTCCAGTCCTTACGGTAACTGCGGATGCAACGTTATTACTTGCAGTGTCAACATTTACCGAGCAACACAGAATAAAATTAAACATAACAATTTATTAACCAGGTAAGAAAATCACAATTCAAAGCCAATTTATAGTTCAATTAAAATATAACATAAATACAAACCAATAGTATTTACATTTAAACAAGAAATATAAAACCTTTCATACCTGGTGCGAGACTACACACAGTAATCGTGCGGGATATCTGTTTACAGATTCCCTGAATTGTTGGTCAGTTCTCCTTAAATACCCAGATAGAGTAAGCATTATGTAAACATTATTTAGTCATGGAAGTTTGCATTGATTGGTTCTTACAGACCTGTGGGAGGCACCTCGCCTGTATACATCTGTAGTGGGCACGCCTTGTATAGAGTTATGTTTTCTTTAACTTTATTAAAACCTTTTTTTATTATTTGTTCTATTGCTGTGGGAATGGGACCTGTGTACCAGTCGCGATAAACCTTTGTAAAGAAATGAAACATGAACATTTTCTGTCGTTATTTACATGTGATATGACCTTTCTTACACATAATCATCCGGTGTGCTGTAGAATGTCCTGTGTTGAGGATGTAACAGGAAAAGGAGGGGAAGAGGGGTCAGACACTTGTCTGCAGATCCACCATTTGTATGGAGATGTGGTGGTCAAGACCAAGGGTAGCTCTCCGGGGAGCCTACTGTATTCCAGGAAATGTTCTGGTTCTCGAAAGGGGGGTTGCGGGTCGTTAGTCCCCTGCCGTGAGTCCTGGAGGAAAACGTGTTAGGCTCACATCCTGGCCCACACCTCTCGGGCATCCATGCTGTGTTCTCGGGGGGGGGCCGACCTTTTGGTCAGGATCAAGCAAAAGTCTTACAATGCATTGTTCTTTAGTTTGACTACAGATCAGTAGGCCATCCACATATTGGAGCAAACTGCTCTGAATGTCTAGATCTGCCAGATCTTGTGCTAACACCTGGTTAAACACCTGGCTTTCACAATACCCTTGTGGCAATCATGTGTAGGTGTTGTTTTCCCCATAAGTGAATGCAAACAGAAACCAAGACTCAGGATGCAGGGGTACACTGAAAAATGCTGAGCATAAATCAATCACAGTATACCATTTAGTCCCTTCAGGGATGTTTGTCAACAAAGTGTGTGGATCAGGTACTACAGGATTTTCTGCTATCACAACACGATTTACTGGTCTTAAATCATGGACCAATCTCCATTTGTCTGAATCAGGTTTTCTGACCGGAAAAATGGGTGTGTTGCAAGGGCTTTTTGTTGGAATTAACACTCCTGCTTGAACTAGTCCCTCAATGGTTGGTCTTATCCACTGTATTGCTTGTTGTGATAATGGATATTGTTTCTGGTAAGGTTATTGCACATTGGGTTTTAGTTGAATTTCCGCCTACCCTAATGACTTAACTAACCCTATATCTGTCTGATGTTTAGTCCATAGCTTTTCTGGAACCTGTTTCAGTACCTGTTCTTCTTCTTGTTCAGTCTTTTCTACCTTCTGCTGCCACTGTCCTACCTGCCCTATTTGCGTTCTCACTTGCACCTGTCTGTTGATCAACACAGTGTGAGCTACCACACTGTCTTCAGCTGTTAGATTTATGTTGAGATATTTCCTGTCTGACGACACCCTCATATTTTCTTCCACTGGTATCCACTCAGTTACCTGACTTGCTTCTCTGACCATTGACCCTAAGTCTTTTGATTTAAAATTTCGCCCTATCATTAGGGAGACATGTGGAACAGAGTTCTTGACTGAATACCACTAAACAATGTGGTCTGGTAGCTGTACTGTTCCAGCTATCCCTTGGGGACCAATGATCACGTTTTCTGTTCTGTCTGTGAATTGCAAAGTTTGAGTTTTACCCGAGAAGCCTACTATCTTTGCTGCTTTGCATGAGAGGTGGAGCTTAGAGCCTTCTTTTCCAATACTTGTGAATGTTGCTCCTGTGTCAATCAAAAACGATGTTTGGAGCTGGTTACTCACATCCACCACTATGGTTGGTTCTTGTGCAGGGTACAGTGCAGTGGGGCACTTTACAAGCTCCCCCTTTGGCTTCTCTGGGCATCTTCAAATGTTACCTTAAGGCGGCCCTCTAAAGTTTGCTTGAGTCTTTTGATTTTGTCCCCTCCATGGTCCTGCCCAGTTTCCGGGATCCTGCCAGCTTTGACTTTGTTTTTGGTTACCTTGCTGTTGTCTTATTGGATATGGGCAGTTTCTCATCATGTGATTGGGATCTTGGCAGTTCCAGCATCTTCCTCTTCTCGGTGGTTGGTAATTTCTTGGTTGAAACATTCCTCCTCTTCCTCTGCCTCTTCCTTGTCCCCACCCTCTGCTTTGTGGTGGACATTGTTGATTTGTTGGATAGGCCATCATTGGTTTGTCCCACAGGCATTGGTTGCTGATTTCCTTGATCTAGTGTGGTTTGAACAGCTGGATCCTGCTGCACAGTGGTTGGTGCCATCATAACTGTTGCTTGTTTAGCAGAATTTTTCTTTCTTTGCGTTTTTCTTGTTCTTGATTTTCTTGCTCCGTGTTAGCTCTCCGAGCTGTGCTTTGTGCAGCAATGTTATTAAATCTTCTGCTGCTTGTTTGGTTGCTTCCTTTTTTTTTCCTATGCATTTCCACTGTGTGTGTGACATTTGCCTCAAAAGATGCCCAGGGCATGGCATTAAGCCCTACAACTGATTCAAGCTTCTTTTGCACTTCACTTGGAAGAGCTCTCTTCACCATTATCTTGAACAATGTGATGTTAGCCGTTGTCGTATCCCATGCTGATCCCAACTCTTCAGACCAGGTTTTCTGTAAGCTAAGGATGAAGGCAGCAGCTCCCTATTTTTTGTCTATTTTCAGGTTTTCCACCTTGGTTGGATCAGCTTGAGTTGGGTATGCGGATCGAAGTGCATTTCATGTCATTTCTTTTCGATCCAAGATGACCAGCGATCATACCTTTTGATGTTTCCCACGTCTCCTAGTTGTGCTTGATCCAATATTTCTATCATCTTAGCTTTTCCCAAAGACTGTGTCAAAATTGCCTTGATATCTTTCATGGCCAGCATCTGACCCATAGTTTGTTCTTCGTAGCGTGTTATCCATCTTTGTGCTCCTTCACATATGTTAGGCAGTCTGCTTATCAGTTCTGTAAGATCCATGAATGACCATGTTGTGTGTATATATAGGTTCTGCTCCTTTTATAATGACTGGCATTTGCAGAGGACTTTGATGTTTGGGACTTATCACCTCTTCTTTCATGTCTTCCTCTTCATCAACTTGATTCCCTCCCTCTGCTTGTGACCTTGTTATCCTGCGTTCACATGGGATATCCATTATTATTTCTTTTGTTGCTTTGCGATTTTTCTTTCTCCCATCCTATTCGCTGTTTCTCGGTTGATTCATTAACAGTTGGAATTCTAGTTTATCAAGATATTGTTGGCACTGGTTTGCTGTTTCCATGCTTCTCTGAGCTGCCTTCTGCATCTCTGCCTTAAGCTGGGCGTTTTCTTGTTGGTATAGCGTCACCTTTAATTGCCGATTTTCACCAGTCACTTTCGTTACGATCTCCTTTGTATGGTGCATTTCCCTTTGAGTGTCTTTTAGAATTTCTTTAATTCTCTCTATCTTCTCTTGGGTGTTTGCCAGTTCTTGTCTGTTTGCTGCATTCTCTTCATGTAACATCACTTCTTCTTACAGAGTTTTCACTTCTGTGTACAGTGGATCTTTTCCGTGGCATTTTGGGTGTCATTTTCAATGTTCCATGAACATGCACTTCTTCCCCTTTTTCTGGGTTCAGAACAACAAACTCTTCATCTTTAAATCTTTCTTCTAATTAGAATCTTCTCTGCTTACATTTTTGTTTTTGATGTCTGGGAGAGATCTGGCTTTGTTTAGTCTTTTCCATGCTTTCGAGGTACTTTCACACCTTACATGCCTCTGTGGTTGCTTTTTCTGGCGATGCCTTTGATTCTGGTCGTACTCAGGTGGGTCTAGTTCCTCTCGCTCTCTTTCCCATTCTTCAGGTGTGATATCTAGATCATAATCATGTTCATAGTCATATCTCCAGTCATTGCTTTTTTCTTCATCATCTCTCTCCTCCTCATCAGGATTCTCAAATAACACTGTTTGTTTGTTTTGTTCTTCCCTTGTTTATTTTGTTGTCTAAAGCTGGGAGTTCCATCCCCCCTTTCCATCCCCTCCTGTTATGTCTAGTTGCATGTCATGATATTCTTTCTTTTTCTCTATCACTGGGTAGATGCCAGTTACCTCATGCTTCTTTACTTCAGAATATGGCGGTGTTTTATTCTGTTCCTCAAACTCCTCAAATGGTGGGGCTGAAGCCTTTTCTGACCCTTTTCCCTCTTGACTTCCTGTTCCCTTCTCTGTCCTTTCTCTGTGTGCTTTTAGCATTTTTCCCTCATGTTCAAACCATTCAATGATGTCTAATTTCCTCTTTGTCTTTTCCTTCTTTTCTTTTTTCATTTCTCCCCAACATTCTATTCTGGTCCTCATTACATCTGGCTATTGCAAATCCCCAGTTGTCAGGTCTTTATATTTTTTCATGTATTTTTTTATCTCTTTTTCAGCTCCTTTGTCTTAAAATTATCACATCCATAGGCGTGATTGTGGATTCTTCCTCACTCATGATGCACCCTTGTCTCGCTCTATTTTTGGCAGACCACTTTATATATACGTTTATCCGTCTTACTGTTATACAAGGTCATTTTGGATTCTTACGGCTCTGTCTAATTAACGAGTTGATTTTATCGACCAGAATTGAGGTAGCTGCACCTCTTTCCCACAACACCTCTTTAGGTTCCACTACAACAGTTGCTGTCAGTCCTGAGCAATAATTAAATCGTTCAGGCACTTCTGCATTTAATTCTATCAATGGTTCCTCGTCTTCACTATTTGGGTCCGCAATGAAATCAAACAGGTGTATCACAGCTTTACTAGGCTTAGGGGCTTCCACTAGGGTGCGCAATACTGGGCTTAACAGTTGAGGTTTCCAGATGCTTTTTATTTTTTCATACCAGTCTTCCTCTGGGAATATCTGGTGTAACACATCAATGCCATGCAAACGTGTAATAGCCCACAATTTATCTTGTACCTGCTTCTCTGTTTGCTTCTCTGTCCTCTCTATACCGTTTCTATCCTTATATGTTCTCTCGTCCAAAAAATGAGTTCTAAGTCCGTTTGTTTTTATTAAATACATACATTATTTTGCTATATTCCCTCTATTTTTATTTATTTATCTACTTATTTATTTATTCTTTATTCAATATCGCTGTGTGTGTATGAGCATGTATGAACGAGCGAGTGACGTCACTGTGTGTGCGGGTATGCTTCGTGCGCCTATGCGCATGTGCGCCTCCCCTCGTGCACTCCTTGTCTATATGCGCGTGCCCGCGCCCCCTCCTTTTTTGCTCCGTCTCTCGTCCACACGCAGCTCTCCAGTACTTCTAATGTGTGTGCGTGTATACCATGCTATTTTATTAATAATACAGATATGACAATAATACAAGTATGATCACAATTTCATCATCTTCCCAATCAGCGCAAGCAAACTGCAAGCAATAGCAAAATCAAATCATGCATATAAATTCACAGACAAAGCATTAGCATACATAGAAATACAATCTTTAATTCAGCTCTTAACACGCTCTTCGCAAACAATATGACGACAAAACACTTGCACAACTGCAGTTAACACAACGTACATGTACACATCATGGCCATCACTTCATCTTAAAAATCTCAATGTCTTCTCAGTATCTCAATATCTCAATGTCCTCAATGTCCCAATATCTTCTTAATAATTCCAATAACCTCGGGTCCCACCCCGTACTCGTTACTGTGACTCTCCGAGCCTTTTACTCTTATACTAGCCACTCACAATCTTTTAATTTCCTCATCAAAATCATCAACCTGCATTCTCGATCCCTTACCTACAAGTTTCTTCAAACAGATAATTCCAGAGCTAATTGAACCTGTTTTAAAAATAATATACTCTTCTATTAGTATTGGTTATCTACCTAAATCCTTCAAACCTGACCTTGACCCATGTCAGCTGTCCAACTACAGGCCAATATCAAATCTCCCCTTTATATCCAAAATTTTAGAAAAGGTTGTAGCACAGCAGTTATGCTCACATCTGCTTATGAATAACATTTTTATGGGAACATTTTTAACATGTATCAGTCAGGATTTAGGCCTCATCATAGCACAGAGACGGCGCTAGTTAAGGTGGTAAATGACCTGCTATTGGCCTCTGATCAGGGATTGCTAGACTTGAGAACGTTGTTGGAATAAAGGGAACAGCTCTCTCTTGGCTCAGGTCTTATTTGACTGATCGCTATCAGTTTGTTGACATAAGTGGTAAATGGAGTCTGTCTTAGGCCCATTGCTTTTCTTTCAATATATGCTGCCTCTGGGTAAAATTATACATAAACATGGTATTCGCTTCCATTGCTATGCTGATGATACACAGTTGTATATTTCAGCAAAGCCAGATGAGCAAGATCAGCTTAACAATGTTGAGGAGTGTTTAAAGGACATTAGACAGTGGATGCTTGATAACTTTCTTTTGCTCAACTCAGATAAAACGGAAGTACTTTTACTAGGACCACATGCAGCTGGAAGCAAACTTTCTGATTACGTAGCATCTCTGGATGGTGTTTCTGTTTCAGCGTGTACAGCAGTCAAAGATATTGGTGTGATTATTGACCCTAGTCTTTCCTTTGAGGCTCATGTGAATAATATTACCAGGATCGCCTTCTTTCACCTTAGAAATATTGCTAAAATTAGAAATATGATGTCGTTACAGGGTGCAGAAAAATTAGTTCATGCTTTTGTTACATCTAGATTAGACTACTGTAATGCTTTACTATCTGGGTGTGCGAGTAAGTGCATATATAAGCTTCAGTTAGTTCAGAATGCAGCAACAAGCGTCCTCACTAGATCTAGAAAATATGACCACATCACTCCTGTTTTAATCAGTCTACACTGGCTCCCAATCAAATCTCACATTGATTATAAAATACTACTACTGACGTATGCACTTAACGGTCTCGCACCGCAGTATCTGAGTGAACTTCTGTACCAGTATGATCCTCCACGCCTAATTATATCAAAAGGTGCAGGCTATCTGCCCAATAAAAAAAATCAATGTTTTAATTCACAAAGATATTTCCATCTTTCTGTGTCTAATGCCTTCAAGTTAATCCAGGCAACAATAAAGATTTATATTTCTGAATTATAAAAATCAACTGTAATTGTTTGATTTCAGTTGATAAGGTTTTTGTGAAAAATGTAAACTTGTAGACCAATAAACCACCAATTAATACAGTCTAAACATTTTCATTATATTTAATCCTTAGCTAAATCTAAAACTACTGGGCAAGCACACATCAGTATACTATAATTTTTGTCACACTGTATAATAATAGTAAAGGTGAAATAGTGGAACCCTTATTTTTTCATGTCATTACACTCAGGAATTTTGGTATGATATTGGTGTTTTTTGTTAAATTGATAATTTTGCCAGAATTTTTATTACAAATGAGAAATGTTATATTTGGGTATTTTGATTCAGACCCCACAAAAGAATATTTGTTTTATTATAAATGTAATTATTTTTTTAAGTTTACCTGTCTTTGTGGTCTTTTTAAGAGATATAGAACATTATATTATTTTGATTTCAATATCTACTGATAAAGCTATGAAGACTGTTAAAATTTATACTGTACTAAAAGTTTTTGTGTAAGAAATTGTATGTAAAACAATGGCCCTTTTTTATTTATTTATTTTATTAATTTATTTTGTATTTTTTTTTTACTGTTGTATGTTTGTTGTTGTCTTTCAAGTATCACTATTGTTGATATTTTGTATTTTGTACTGATTTGTATGTTCTTGTTTTAAGCAAAAAAAAGGGTTGGGGTAGGTGTAGACTTTAATAAAACAAAAAATAGGTCTTTTTTTTTTTTTTTTTTTTTTTTACCGGAATAACTTTTACCCAGCCTGCACCAATCATGATTTTAAAAACCTGGAAAGGCGAAATTGGCCTATCAGAGTTGGCCAAAAGGCACAATTATAATTTGCAATGCTTCATGGGATTGTACAGTAAAACCCCGTTGTATGAGCAACCTATTGTACGAGCAAACGGAGATACGAGCAAACTTGCTCGCAAAAATTTACCCTGTTTCACGAGCAAATTTCGAAGGCATGAGCAAACCCATGCTGCCGGTTCCCCGTTTTCGGCGGAGGGTCGCATCAGTCTCTTAGTTAATGATGTATCACTCGGTCGCTCTCGTTGTTGATAAGTGCAGCAAAAACTTTTTTTTGTTTTATATTGTTATTTCACTAGAAATCTTGAAAAATGTCTCCCAAGTAAATCAGTGATTGTACTGTGAAAAAGAAAGTATATAGAAATACCATGGAAACTGAGGAGGTTATGAGCGTGATGTGTGTCTCACACTCGCAATCAACCACTACCACATGGGTAAGTGTTATGCGAGAAACAGAGGCGGAAGCCGAAGTCAAAGCAAACAAAGTTTATTTTGCAAAAACGTGTACTCGCAGTAACTGGGAAGTAATCCAGTGGTGCGCGGTGGGAGCGCGGTCCACTAGTCCAGAACTGGATGAAAAGCAGTCTTAACTGGATGAGAAGAAGTGTGTAATATCCAAAGGAGCACTTAGGAGAAGCGCGCCGCTGACCACAAGCACGGGAGAATCGTGACATGTACAGCCAACCATTGATAATAACGGACAGCGAGTGAGGGTGAATGAGGGGTTTATATATGGTTGGGTGATAAGTGCTAAACGAGAGTCAGGTGTGTGATTAGTAAGCTGGCGAGCAGCTCCGTGCGGGCGGGGCACGCACTGGAGAAGAATCAGGGAGCTTCCTGACAGTAAGTGTTAAATTATGTTTACATTACGGTAATTTGCGGTGTATTTGTTTGTTAAAATAGGCTACAATTACTTTTTAAGTGCAGAAATAAGCGATCGAATGAGATCTCGGAACGGATTAAATCACTTTTACATTCATTCTTATGGGGAAAATCAGTTCGAACGTACGAGCAAATGGACCTACGAAAATTTTCAAGAACGAATTATGCTCATACAACGGGGTTCCACTGTAGTTTTATTTACTCAGTTAGCCCTGACACACACACTCTCGTATTGCCTTTATGACAAATTTTTAAATATTTTTATTTTCAGATCGAATATTTTACATGTTGTAATTCAAGGCTTATAACGCTTTGAGCAACAAATTTCCAACGAGGAAAAGTGAATGAAAATACTCCAGGAAGTGGCCGAACGCAGTGTTGCTCGGAAACAGCCACTCGCACTGAACGCCAGCAGAGTTGATAAGTGAGAACATACATGTGTATCAATAAACAAATATTATATTCTTCTTAAATTTAGCCACGGTCACATGTCGACTTAATAATCAATTAATGCATTCATGTGCTATCGAAATAATCACATTGCTTTTCGGTGTCCTTTGATGCAAACGGGGGTGATAAAAAATCCATACATCCATACGTGTCTGAATAAACGGACGACGTTAAAATAAATAAATAAATAAATAAATAAATAAACCAGCGTGCACTTAAACGAGTGCCCTTGTTTCAGTAGCACGTGAACACAGTTTTAATCTAATTTTAACTGTTACGTGTTTTAAATACAATAAACTAACATGCCACTAATCCTGAAAAAGTCACTCATTTCAGGGACTCTGAAGCTCAGAGTTTCAAATAGCACGTGAACTGTGGTTTTAATTATAATTAATGGTTTTTAATTAGTGGTTTTAATTGATCATCAAGCTTTTTTGCTTTTTCAGAATCAAACAGAGGCTGAAAAAAGCTTCTATTTCTCTGTTATTTCATTTTCATTATAGTCTATTAAAACTTTTTAATAATGTTTTTTTTTTTTTTTTTTTTTTTTTTTTTTTAGGAGGAAGAACAAAAGGCTTCAGTAAAGACACAGTATGGAAAAGGTTTGGAAGTACAATGGTAGGAGCAATTCAAGAAGGAGCAGAAACATGGACATTTAAGCGTCATAGTTCGAGTAAATCTTGTTCCTGACCAGAAACATAGACGTTCAAGTGTTATACATAGTGTGAAACTTGTTAATGACCATAAACCTGGATATTCAAGTGTTAAAGGTACAGTAACTCTTGCTCCTGACCAGAAACAGGGATGATCAAGCGTTACATTTAACTTCATGAAAAAAAACATAGCGGAGAACTTCTACTTGTTTTATTTTTGCTTTTATTTTAATTGCAGAACTAACGGGGTGGTATTTTATAGAGTTGTTTGTACAAGTGTATATGTCAGGTTTAAATGTTTTAATCTTAAATATAATTAAATATTTGTTCAGAATACTGTCGTTGCTGTGACTATTCATTTGGGAGGGGTGTGTATCAAGTGGCCTGGTTATGGTCTTGTTAAGGCTGACATGTGGAACCTATCTGGTCCAGTGTATAGGACCACAATAGGGCCAGCTATGGTCATACAGGTGGGTGAGCTATGGCTCTGTCATGGCCCTTTTATGGCCCATATTTTGGCTGCCAGGTTTAGTTAACCTCAGGTGTGGCTAAGTTTTGGGCTTTCTGCTGTTGATATGGTTTACTTATTGTTGTATTTTGGTTCCAATGTCATTTATTGACCTGGCCCAATTCAGGACTAGTTATGGGTATTTAACTTGGCTGAGACTTGGGCCAGCTATGGCCCATCTATGGCCCACCTGGTCCACACTAGGACCGTAATTCATTGCGGTATGTGGGCCAAGCAAAAGCTGTTTGTGTGGGCCGGAGAAAAATTGCTATGTGGGTGTTGGTTCCTCAAATAATGAAGACTACAGCAGGGGGCAGATCTTTCTCTTATAAAGCCCCACAGTTGTGGAACAGCCTTCAAATCAGTGTTCAGGATTCAGACACAGTCTCAGTGTTCAAGTCGAGGTTGAAAACATATCTATTTAATCAAGCCTTTTATCAGTAGATTTTTTCTTAGGTAAAGGTGCAGATCTGGAGGGAACATGGATATAGAGTGTTTGGTGAACTGGGATATTTGTATGCTGTCGTCCCCTCACTCTCACACGTTCACCCAGGTTTGTTGACGGTGGTGTGGTGGGTCGTCTCTTATCCCAGAGAGCCCTCATGGTGGTGTTACCTTCTGGTTCTTCCTTTTAGTTATGCTGCCATAGCGAGCCCAGAGTCCAAACTGCACAGTCATACAACAATAAAGGCACATAATAATCCATATCCTTCTCTTCCTGTCACTCTCTACCTCTCTCTCGGTCAAGTTAAACATGCTCCTGAGGTTCCAGTGACCACTGTTCCTGCCCCTCTCCCCTCCATGGATCTTCCCACTTCGTCCAGGCCTGCCTCTGGGTAGCGTTCACTTCGACTGGAGGACACTCTGTGCTGCTTGGGACGGTTTCTCATCAACGCCTTGGGATTCCGTAGTAAGAACGGGTTCTTTGAGGATGGATTGGACTGTAGTTAATGTCAACAGTCTGCTACATTGATTTAGGACTACTTTTCACTTCTGATCATCATCACTGTACCCCGCAACATCGTATAAACTTTCTTTTGGCTTCTCCCATCAAGGGTTGCCACAGCGGACCATCCGCATGTTTTGGCACATGTTTTTATGCTGGAGGTCTTTCCTAATGCAACCCCCCGCATCCCCATTTATCCGGGCTTGGGACAGGCACTAAGGCTTGTGCAACCCTAATGGCTGGGATCGAACCCGGCAGGTGAGAGCGCTGCATCCTAACCACTAGACCACCAGGGAACCTAGTAAACGTTCTTTCAGCTTCTCCCATCAGGGGTCACCACAGCGGATCATCCACATGTTTGATTTGGCACATTTTTACGCTGGATGCCCTTCCTAACGCAACCCTCCCCATTTATCTGGGCTTAGGACTGGCACTAAGAGTGGCTGGGGTTTGTTCCCTGACCAGGGATAGAACCCAGGCTGCAGCGGTGAGAGCACCGCATCCTCCAGGGGACCCACACCGCAACATCGTATATCTGCTATAAATGGACATTCGATGCAACCCAGATGAGGATGGGTTCCCGCTTGAGTCTGATTCCTCTCAAGGTTTCTTCCTCATGCCAGCTCGGGGAGTTTTTCCTTGCCACAGTCGCCACTGGCTTGCTCATCAGGGACAAACTTACTTATAAAGAACATATTCAATTTTAATCACCACATTATCTGTGTAAAGCTGCTTTGAGACAATGTTTATTGTTAAAAGCGCTATACAACTAAAAATGAATTAAATTGAATTGAATTGAATACTGTTGCTTACAGATGGTCACCTCTTCTCTCAGCCTGGCTTCCACTACTCTTTCCCATAACTTCATGGTGTGACTGATTAACTTAATTCGTCTGTATTTACTGCACGTCTGCACATCTTCCTTATGCTTAAAGATCAGTACCAGCACACTTCTTCTACGTTCCTCAGGCATCCTCTCACCTTCCAGAATCTTGTTAAACAATCTGGTTAAAAACTCCACTGCCATCTCTCCTATCCATCTCCATGCCTCTACTGGTATGTCATCTGGTCCAACCCACTTTCCACACTTTATCCTCTTAATCGCTGCTCTCACTTCCTCCTTACTAATCGTATCCACTTCCTGCTTCACCAACTCCACATCATCCAACCTTGACTCTCTCTCTGATTTTCCTCATTCATCAGCCGCTCAAAAACCTCCCTCCACCTTCTTAACACACTCTCCTCACTAGTCAACACATTTCCATCGCCATCCTTTATTGCTCTAACTTGCAGCACATCCTTCCCAGCTCGGTCCCTCTGTCTGGCCAATTGGTACAAATCCTTTTCTCCTACCTTAGTGTTTAACTTCACATACAGCTCCCCATATGCCTTTTTCTTGGACCATAAAACTTTCACTTAAAATGGAAAATTATATAAGATATTATATCTTATGTAAAGTGTCATACTCTTGTTGTTTCAAGCCTTAGTGCAATTTTGAATTATGTATAACACACACATGCACACACAAAGAGAGAGTCCAATTTCTTTTGGGAGGTAATCTGTTAATTTAAATTATAATGCACAGTAAATGTAATAAAACCAAGTTAATGGAAGCAAAATTGATGACTTTTTAAATATTTTTGATTTTTGATTTGCTATTGGATGCCTATGTTAAAATACAGCACTAAGTTTCAGGTTGACTATGCATCAGCTAGTATTACTAGTAATAGCCAATATAGTTTTTTTACACATAGGTTTAGTCGGAAAGAAATGTGCCTAAGTGCCATTTTTACAATGTTCAGAAATTAATTACTCTGGATGTTCACATTTACAACTAAACCTTCAGCATGAATGCTTGCTGGGTTTTAGTTTCTAGTCTTTCCTGCAGTTTAAAGTGTATAAAGTTAAAGCTGTAGCAGCTGTAGTTAATGCTCTACTTTAACAAAACATTTTACCATGATGGATTTTTTATATTTATGGCATCGGGTAATACACTGATTACTTCGGTGACTAATTCTGTCACCACTTGCCAGTGCGCTGATTCGGTTTCTTCAAACTTAACAGAATTATAACCACCCCACAAAAGGTTTCAGTTACTTTAAGAACCTAAAAAGCATGTGCACTTTCCATCAGTTAGTTTACTAACAATGATTCTACTACAATAATCTATACAATGTATATACTAATTCTATATTCTGCCCTTACATTTTTCTTTTATATATATTAAAAAGTGCTTTCCCTGAAAATAGAAGAAATTCCTCATTGGTGGTGTGCTAATGTAAAAAGAAAACAATAATGTTGAATATCTTGATAAAGAACACAGACAATTCCAGCTCAAACATTTTATAATGTTCTTGTTAACTGATATATGCTTTAAATTAAAATTGAATATTAGAACTGAATATCACTCAAATGGCTGGGGGACACTATTGTTTAATCTGATAACTCTCTGAATGGTAATGGTAAAACTTTAGAGACTAACACTCCTATACTAAATATCATTGATTTATTTTGTTTAGTTTATTCACTGTGTTTTCTACCCATATAACATAATTAGCTCTATTTTATTTGTTATTTTAAATTGTGTTCTTGTTTTGGCAAATAGGCTTGGAGTAGAGTCTGGGTTTAGGCAGTCTGTATTTTCTTTACACATTATTATTAGATCAAAGTGATTGAAAATCTAATTTGTATGATCAAGTTGGTGACTGGAGCTAATGTGTGACTGTCACATATCCAATCCCGGTCATTCTTTCCACTCACCACCAAAGTGCACCATGACTTCCAAGACTGTTTCGTTTGGACTACAGTTCCCAGCAGAGGAGGGAAGTAACGGAGTACAAATACTTCGTTACTGTAGATTTTTCTGGTATCAGTATTTTACTCCACTATTTATTTTTCAGACAACTTTTTACTTTTACTCATTACATTTTTACACAAATATCTGTACTTTTTACTTCTTACATTTTCAAAACCGACTCGTTACTTTAGTTTTAATCCATTGATTTGGTGAAATCTTTTTTTATTTTCACTGTGCGCTGATTTCAGCCGAACAACCGATTTCCTGTTATTGCGTGTCTTTTTCAATCCACTGTATATATTTATATATATATAGGTGTGTGTGTATGTGTATATATATATATATATATATATATATATATATATATATATATATACATAAATAACTAAATAAAAAAGAGGTGCAATTAAAACCTTCGGCAAAAAATACGTTTATCCACAACATCCTTTCTTAGACATAAAATAAATAAACTCCAGATAAAAATATTTTTAATCAGTAAACTTTTGTTTTATTTCTGCGCCAAGTCTCAAATCAAACACCAAATCCGCCATGTTTTACACAATTAACCCTCTGGGTGGCGTTTTGTGGGTTTTTCCCTCATAATGGCGACACAAACTTAAATTACTGTCTTTATTGATCGTACAGATAAAAACAATACATCATTCAAATCTGTAAAATGTCTATATATATATATATATATATATATATATATATATATATATATATATATATATATATATATATAAGCTTCCTGACTTGACTTGAAGAGGTGCAGTTTCTCCGGTATCACCTCATTAACTGTCCGTGTGGAAACATAGCAAAGGCTCTTAATGATGTCCACACATCTCTGCACTGATATAGCCTTTATATTTAATCACTGTACATATGCTTACATACATATCACATGCTGTAAATATGATACATGTTTAACACCTCAAGCTGCCAGTTTTGGGCACCTGAGCAAGCCCTTAACTCACTACTGCTCATTTAGTGAATGAGATCATTAAGAGTCGCTCGGGATAAACACTTCCAACAGGAAGTGGCTATATCTCGCTATCTTTGTCTCTCTATTTTCTCTATCTAATTGTCTCTGTGTCTCTTTTAGTAAATGTCTCTGTCTCACTGTATATGTCTCTCTCTTGCTGTCTCTATTTGTTTCTCACTCTTTCTAAAGCTGTGTCTGTGTCTCTTTGTCTTTGTCTCTGTCTTTCCTGCTTATTTACATGTCTAACAAAGTTTTGAGTTTTGAAAGTTATGCCATTAGCGATCTATGATGAAAGACTTTCCTGGTTCGATTCTTACCTCTAGTTTCATATTAAAAATTATAAGAAGTTTTTAAAAACAGAACAATAAAAGGTCATTAAAATTGGTTGCTGGTAAATCATGGTATATCAGTGGTGCAGGTGTTGGAGATGTGGTTCTTGTACCTGAGTCACTTCTCATAGACTTCAAGTAACTGAGAGAATGTACAGGAAGGAGAAGTTTTAACCCTCTACCATCATGATCTAAGAGAAAACAGTGGTCTCTTAACTATAGAAAAACCAAGAGTCCAATAAGCAAAGCCTTGTTTGCCACCCCCTCTGGTAGTGTAGTGATTAGTACTGCGGCCTCTGCTATCTGACTCACCCAGTTCAATTTCTACCTCTTAGTTGTCCTTTAAATTGTTTAAAAAGTTTTATAAAAGAACCAAAAAAGGTCCTAAAAATCAGGTTCTTGCAGGGGATCCTGTGGCTCAATTGGAAGAGCTTTGCCTTTGGGTTGAGAGGTTGCCAGTTCAAACCCCGGCCAGGGCTCAAAGTTAAGAGTGTGGAAGGTTCCGGTGACCGTAGTGAGGAAGGTGTCAGAAATGGCTGCATGGAAGGTTGGATGTGGATGGTTTCAGACGGTGTATCCTGAACCAGGGGGGCAATATCCAGGCATCTAGATTCTGAATAGCTGAAAACAGGGGGTTATGAAGCAAAAACGTCCAAAAAAAAATAATCAACTTAGGCTTCTGGCAATAATTTATTTAATAAAATATTTTTCCCTATTCTCCCCCTAAATGCAAAACTATCACCCTCACTTTTTTTCTGAGGCTGTAACCCAGCAGGTCTTCACAGCCATCCACTCCATTGCTCATCACACACTAATTTCCACACAACTTACCCAGTGTGGGGACAGGCCAGATTTGAACCAGCAACCTCTGAGCTCAGAGGCAAGGCTTTTACCACAAAACCATCAAGTCCCACAACTCACCTTCTTTTTTGGGGGGTTTATCCTTCGTTTCATGCTTCAAAGCAAGAAATTCAGACCAGAAAGAAACACAGAAAGCAGGATTCGAACCCTGAACCCCACCAACAGCAAAATACCAGTCTTAACCCACTTAACCCACTTAACCACCAGGAAGGACAAGCTGGAAAGCTTGTTTAGAGCAGGTCTATCTTTCTTTTTAACCCATCAAAACAACAATATGAAGATGTAGGAATCAGGAATTTAACCTACCTCATGACTAGCAGACAGAAAGCCAGGTTTGAACCCTGACCACCAACATAACAAAGTACCAGCCTTAACCCACTAAGCCATCAGGAAAAAACAGGATGGGAAGCTTGATTAGAGCAGGTCGATCTTTCTTTCAACCCATCAACAAAAGAGTTTAACGCTAAAGAAAGATGTAGGAAGCGAATACAGATGTAAGTAGCACAAGTTGAACCCACATTGTAAATAGCAGGATTCAAACCAAGATCCCCACAACCAGCGAGATACCAACATTAACCCACTGAACCACTGGTGAGGACAGGCTAGGAAGCTTGTTTAGAGCAGGTCTATCTTTCTTTTCAACCAATTAAAAACAAAAATATATTGCTAAAGAAAAATGTAGGAAGTGAATTCTGATCGTGACTGGCAGGCAGAAAGCAAGATTCGAACCCCGAACCCCACCAAAAGCACGACACCTGATTTAACCCACTGAACCATCAAAGAAAACAGGCTAGGAAGTTTGTTTAGAGCAGGTCTATCTACCTTTAAACCATCAACACAAGAATATAAAGCTAAAGAGAGATTCAGGAAGCAGGAACATAACCGACATCGCAACTAGCAGGATTCAAACCCTGATCCTTACCATCAGCGAGGCACCAGCCTTAAGCTGATGAACCATGGAAGAGATCAGACTGGGTTGCATGTTTAGATGAGGCACAAGCCTTAAACCACTGAGTGACCGTTGCTGAAAAGCATGTGTGCTTTTTGGAGGGTTCATACTTTGTTTCATGCCAGCGCAGTAAGAAAGAAGGCATGTATGACTGGCTTCGAAACCTTATCACCAGCGTGGACTATATTAAGGACTATGTTCAAGCACAAGCCTTAACCCACTGAGCTACCACAGAAGTGCTTTTTTTTTTTTTTTTTGGTGGGGTTATCTTTCATTAAAGAACAGGAAATCAAGAAATTAATCCAACACAGAAAGGACAGAATTGAAATGTTTTCAGAGTGGACAAGGTCCAGAGGTTTTATTTACCAACACAGCAACCAGCTCGACCAGGAATCAAACTCTCAAACTCATCCTCGAGGGGACCCTGACATTAACCCACTAGGCTATCACATCCATCCATCCATCCATCCATCCATCCATCCATCTATCTATCTATCTATCTATCTATCTATCTATCTATCTATCTATCTATCTATCTATCTATCTATCTATCTATCTATCTATCTATCTATCTAATATGATGTGAGGTCCAGTTAACAGCTAAAACAGGTAGCAGTAATAACTACTTTTTACTTAAGTACATGTCAGAGCCAAAACTTCTTTACTTTCACTTGAGTAAAAAAGTATAATCAGTACTTCAACTTTTACCCAAGTATTTTAAAACATGAGGATCTGTACTTCTACTTAAGTAAAGGATGTGTGTACTTTTGCCACCTCTGGTTCCCAGAAGCCCAGATAGGGCTCATTGTTCCACATTTTCATGTGGTTTATTTATGTATTTATTTATTTATTTTACCTCGGCCCGTTTACCACATTTATAATAGTTTGCTGCCTGCCTCAACCATATCTTCTTTTTGGATTACCCTTTGTCTTACCCCTGGATATCTGTTTGCTGTTGTTGACCATGGCTGTTTGACTACTCTTAAATAAAGCCTGCATTTGGATAATCTAACTCTGTCTCCATGCTTGCCACGCCATTGCCATGCAAAGTCCAGTCCAACCCATATGTTAGTGACATATACCTCCATGTGACTAGTGCAACTAGTCACTACTGCAAGGGTAAAACAGTGGTCTCAGTTAGATTCACAGCATTCCTTCAAATTCTATTCATATTGGACTCGCCTTTGTTCACTTGCTGTTATGCATTCAAGGCAAACTGCGTTTCTCAGATTTGTTTGTCATGTTCTCACTGTTGATCTACATATGCATTCCCTTAAGATTATGGCATCTTCCAAATAATTTAGGCTATTTCTTTACACTAAATATCAAATCACCAAATAAAATGTATTACCTAAGGGTTAAAATGTTTGTGTGTGTTTTCATGCAATTTTTACCTCTCAAAAATTAGGTCAAATCAAATCACATTTACCAATAGAAAAATGCCAACAAAGAAAAATCAAGATAAAGGAATGTACCCAAAAGAGTATAAATGATTATATTATAAATACCCCTCAAGCTGTACTCTAGCAGGGTACAGCAATGTACCTCTGAACATTGGTATATTTTTGTACCTTCTTGTTTGTAACTCTAAAAGAACATTTATGCACCTCTAGTGAAAGAAATGTACCTTATTGTCCTGGTATGATAAAAATAATTCATCCTAATCATACATTCTGTGTGCAGAACATCAGTGAAATGCTATAGAAAAATATCAGAATGTAATTTTAAACCATACCAGGACACAAAGGTAGACTCAAAATTGCTATTAAAAAAAAAAAACAGCCACATTCTGAACTTAAAATGCTGTTTGTTTGTTTGTTTGTTTCATTAAAACAGTAAAATCCCCAATAAAAAATTCATTCTGGGTCATTTGTAAGTAAATTTGAGTAATTTAAGTACCACTTGGTAAAGTGAATGAAAAACACAGAGTGAATTCAAACACTGATGAACACTTCTGTTAACAAGCAGAATTACTAAAGGAAAGAACAAGGAACAAAACTACAACTGACACAGCCACAGCCACAGCCTCAAAAAAATCAACTGAACTAAATCAGAGGTTGATTTACAGCATTACCAGCTTCAATTATTACAGTTTGACTTTGTTTTGTAGATATATGACAAATATTCTTTGAGACTTAACAGAGGTTTATATGTGTTTGAAAATGACTTTGTTTGACCTCACAATTTTGGATATCAGTGGGTGCATTAGTTGGGCTCGTGACCCTTTTAAAAATTAGTTTTCTCTGGCTGTTTGAAATGTGTTTGTAAAGCACATTTGAGAAAAGGTATGACAAGAAATTGTATTTACATGGTTTTTGTTAACTATTGATGGTAATTATCATCTAAGGGCCTAATGTGTTTAAGTCAAGAACGGACAGAAACATATTGATATTATACTGCATGTTACTTTATTTAAAGGCAGTTACTGTGTAGTTACTGATGCAGTGAGACTCTCTATGCTAATGCAATGGAGCATGAATGTGTGCTGCTATCTGCAAGAGATTTGACTTGAATTGACAGTTTTAAAGATTTTGCATGTTACATGCCCCAAAGGCACATATAGTTTTGCCTCTCTTTTTGCCCTCTGTCTCTCTGTGGTCTTGACTTTCCTTAATTGCAGGTGTTAAATTCTTTCATCTGGGAATTATGGGGGATTTGCCACACCCCTCGTGAAAAGCAGACGTCACTAAAGAGTCTGGCTCTGAGGATTAAAGGAGGATTACCCCCTTGGTGAATAGCAATAACTTATCCTTTTGTATATACCTTTGCACTTAAACTTACACCAATCCCGCTAACCTGCTGTTACTACCAGTTTTGAATGTGCCATGAGGACAGGTATTTTGGGGTTGCCTCTACGTACCCCTCGTAGAAGTTTTCTGTTTAGACACATTAGGGTTAGAGGCGAGTGCCACCCACTGTATTTATTTTGGACAGGTTAGGATGTACATAGAAAGGGAAGTTGTTTTGATTTGTTCTTTGTTTTGGCACCACCACTCTGAAATTTAAATAATATAATGTCCCATCTGTAGCTCATGTAAATTTGTATTATACACAGGAAAATAAATTGAAACAAAAAATAGAACTGGGTCTCATTTATGTCCTATCATCCAACTATCATAGCATAAACACCTTATGTACACACCCTAGACTTAAAAAAGGGAGTGTAACAAGTTATTCAGTTAAGTTTTTCTTTGTGCACTCAAGTACTTTCAGTACTAATATGCTCACATTACTTAAACATTATAAATATTAGTTTATAAACAAAAAACAGGTAGCCAATTTAAGTGCTGTCGGTTTCTGCGAATAAAATGAGTTAGCTTGAGTTTTAATTTAGAGTTATTTTTTACAGTAAAATGCTATACAATTTTACAATGAACTATAAAATTAACAGTAAATTACTGGCAGCTACAATGTACAGTGTACATTAAAAAATTTAGGTTTAGGAGGAAAATTGCAAAAAACAAGTCGGCATACTGAGAAGTGCACAGACAAACATACTGGTATAAAGCAGAGATGGGAAGTAATGAAGTCAAATTCTTCTATATTGATTAATTTATTTGGTAACTTTTTTTTATTAATATATTAATATGATTTGAGGTCCAGTTACCAGCATGACACATGACACAATATTTTAACTTTTACCAGTCTTTTAAAACATAAGTATCTGTACTTTTACTTGAGTAAACTAAGTGTGTTCTTTTGCCATCTCTGATGTAAAGTCAACAAACATATTCTCTGAATGTGAACAAGACTAAAGTGATTATTGTCGGGCACAGAGCAACAACTCTCTACTAAACATGATCAGCAACCTCTATAGAGATGCTGATACCAAATTTCTTGGTGTTGCAATGGGAGAGAACCTCACTTAGCCCCTTATTACCAGCTCAAGCACAGCAGCATCTCTACTTCCTGAGAATGCTAAGAAAAGCCTAGTTCCCAATACTTCTCACCACGTGCTACTGTGTATGGTTAAAATGACAATTAATCCATGCTAGACTTAATGTCTATATTTGTATCAGCTGGATTTTTACTTTTGTAACAATGAGAATGTTAGGCTCACCAAAAACTGCAAGGATGAACATCATAGGCATCAAGTTTATCCAAATTGTACTAATGAATCACCAGTCTATTTGCAAATGTATTTCCTGTGACTTAATGTACTCCACAATTTCACAGACTACCTCCATTGTTCAAAACATTCTGCAAAATTGTCTATTACTGGCATTTCCCCTCTTGGCTGTTGACTGGGAGTGGTGGCACTTCCCAATACAAACATGTCCAATTGCGATTGCGATTACATTTGAATTTTGGCAGGCTAAATAAGCCATGCAGAGACAGTGAAAAAGCAGACATGGAAATTATTATTACTATTAAAATATGACTGTCATAACTCGGAAGACACAGAAAATCTAGTTGCAAATGGACTTTGTTGTTCCATTTAAAATTTGGCATTCACTGTGCATTCACAAAGGCAAAATGCAAAGGGTAACGCAAGACTTGCAATTGCATTTGGATTATGTCACAATTTATGCATCTACATATGGAAAACACAATTGCAAATACAATTTGCCATTCCTTTAAAAATTAAAATTACACCATTACACTTAGATTTAATTCTCAAGTCATAAACATTAAATGCACACTACACTCAAAGTGAAAGAACAGTTAAGCGTTTCCAAATAACATAATATAGGAATTTATTATACAATTGACAAATGCATGATTCAAATAAAACAATGTTACAATTGCTTAAGACTATAATTGCTGCGAAAAGTTTTGCACTCAATTGTCTATCTGTAAACAGCTGGTAATGTCAACAATGATTAAAGTATAATGCATGGACATCAGTGTCAACCCAAACGAGGATTAGTTTCATTTTGAGTCTGGTTCTCAGGGAGCTTTTCTTTGCCATCTTCGCCACTGACTTATAAAACTGATAAACTTATGAATTGGTAAGAGGACATAAATTGAAAATCAGTATCAGACATGTTGATTACTTCTGCAAGGCACTGTATTTTTTCTGGCAAATGGTCAAATAATTATGCTCCTTTCACAACATGGCATCCAAGCTTCTGTACAAGTTGCTGGAATAGAGAATATATTTTATCTAATTTTGTTTTAGGACAAATCACATTTCCAGCAACAGCAACAGCACAAGATAAACAAGAAAAGTAAAACTACCTAAAAAGCAACTTTTTCTTATGTAATAATATAATAATAATGGACATTAACTCAATGTAGTGCCCTAGGTCTTTGTTTAACATTACTATTCACTATATTATTGTGGCAAACAAATATTAAAATGCTGGCAATAATTTTGTGAATTGTTTTTTGTATATAAACACCAAATAGTAATAAATCATGAACTAAAGACTAAAATGTACTTTTAAATGACAACTGATAATGTGATGTAGCTGGGTCTCAATGTATTATTGAAATGAATGCCAAATTGAGTCTACCAATTTTATACAGAGATACAGTGAAGCCCTAAAGTTCTTAAAAATGTCGAAGATTGGTAGGAACAAACAAAAACAAAAGGTTCGAAATCTTACTCCATATAAAATGCACAAGAAACAGTTATTACAATTGAAGAGGATTATCCCTGCTATTTGATTAGTCATCATGAAATATTATTTTGAAGAGGCATTATTTGTCATCAGTGCAGCTTATGTTTGGCACCATTAACACAGGATGAGATGCCATTCAGGTTTCTCATCATCTCTCTAGCTTTATCATCTCTGGCTGGCTTTTTTCTGTATGTCTGAAATGTAGTGAAATTAAAGTAAGGGATTAAGCAAATGATGCATTCATTCACTTACATATATTGAATGTCTAAATAGAATTTTTGTAATTATACAAAATAGCACTTATTTTCTTACCTGCATGTAAAAGTTGATGAACAAGATAACAAGTGTAACCATGTAGCTGGACTGAAAAAATAGGCAGCCCAGAGGAAATCCACAGGGGAAAATCAATGCACTTAATGTATGTGTAATAGTTAATATAAACTGTACCTGAAATGAAAACCATGAAAAATGGCATACCATGTTTAGCTTGTACAGTCAGTCATTTTAAACTTTAATCTTTTATGAGCTATTAAATTAAAATAACAAAAAAAAATAATTGAAGTAATTAGAAAACAAAGTTATAGAAACATAGTTTACCTCAAATAGACCCACAATCACAAAATATAACACAGTGTTCTGACTCACTATCCTTCGATGGATAGCTGAAATCTTTATATTTCAGCATTCCACATAATATTAATATATGAACAATGTATTGACTTTTATAATGAAAAAATATTGATATTGGGCCTCAATTATCAATCTTTTTAAAATTCTGTGTAAATATCTGATTTTGATGACCCACAAAATGCAATTTTCAAACACTGTGGTCATTTTGTATTGACAAAACAGATAGCTGAAAGAGTAAAATAATAGTCAGAAAGTCAGAAGTAAAAATTATTATTACTCCTATACCAATAAAAATATTGAGCATCACAGAAAATGTGAATTAGATGCAAATTACGTGAGGTGAGAAGAAAATGGTAGAACCACTAGTAATAAAACCACTCCTCTCTGCTTTGTAGGTCTAACAGGTTTGATCTTCTTAGTAAAGCACCCAATTAAAAACAACAAAAAAAGCACTGGTTATAGTAGACTAAGGCACATGAAATTAGCTAGGCCTTAGCTAGTGACACCAACAGCACAGGTTTGATAGCATGACATTTAAAATTTTTGAACAGGCCAACTGTTTCTGCAATACTTTAACCATTTGCCTGTTAAAAAGCTTTGCTGCTGAAGACTTTTACATGTAAGGCATTTTGTACTTGCCCTTATCCGAAACAACTTAAAATTATCAAATTTCAGCCCTGACAACGTTTGGGATATATATATATATATATATATATATATATATATATATATATATATATATATATATATATATATATACATACATTGGTACCTCGACATACGAGTGCCTTAACACACGAGTTTTTTGAGATACGAGCGGTCACTCGGTCGATTTTTTGCTTTGATACGCGAGCAAAAACTTGAGATACGAGCTCGAGACGCTGCTGCTAGATGGTGAATCAAAGCCAGAAAGCGAAGATTGTGACGAAAATTTAGATAGTGTTGCATTAGAGGGAAAATGAGAGCTGTTTCTTTAAGGCTACTATCTCTGGGTATTGAAGTCCAGAGTAAAATGCATTATGGGTAGTGTAGTGCGGGAAAGAAGTGTGCGGGCTGGATGTTTTTCCTGTGTGCGATTTATATGATTTGTGTTCTGCAGTGCGGTCTGTTAATCCAAGTTTATCCAACTGGGAGTTATATTATACTGTAACCCTGCGAATCAATCTTCATAAAAAGAAGTAAAGTGGTATGCATCGGCTAATGTTGTCCATCTCATCATTCCACGAGCATGAACTAATGAGTTGTTACGCTGCCGGCGGGAAAAGTTCAAGCGGATAAGTAACAATAAGCAAAGAAGAAAAAGTAAAAAATTTAAAATTTAGGGATACGTAGTGTGCAGGAGTGATTAGTAAAAAACGAGTTTTCCCTCTGCCTCCGCTTATCGCCTCTGGTCACAATTTACATTTTACCTAACTCGCTTTAGTTTAAACCCCATATTTTATACACTATAAGGCCAAATGTTTGCAAACACCATTCATAAGTATGGTATTGCCTTTTGAGCATTGCATTCCACATTTAGTCCCAATTTGCTCTTACAATTCCCTCTACTGTGTTTGTGGATATTTGTGCTCGTTCAGACACGAGTGTAAGTAAAGTCAGATTCTGATGTAGTTAAGGTGAGGAGGCCTGAGGTGCAGTCAGCATTTCAATTCATCCCAAAGGTGTCGATTAGGGTTGAGCTAATAAAGTTTTTTTATTAGGTCAGAGCTCTATAGCAGGAGATCTGGAATAGACCCCTGCTCGAACAGGTTGGGGTCTCCTAGTTTAAGTAAAGGGAAAATGTCAAGCTATTGCATTCAAAGGCCCCCTATACAATTGTGTGCCTTCAGTACTACAGTAACAGATTGGGAAAGAACCACAAAAGGCTGGGAATTTCAGGTGTCCTAAAACTTTTGTCTATATTATTAGCATTGCTTCACTTTAGCAGTGTTTAACAGTGCTTCTTACTTAGTAAAAAAAAAAGCTAAGAACTAAACTAAAAACTATAATAATTTTCTATGGTGCATGTGTTATAAACTGACATTTGGACAATTTCTTCTTCTAAAAAAAAATCACGAAAGAATCCTAAATACATTTCTTACATATTACAAAATGTAGCTGCTAGAGTATCTACTTATTGCATAATTGTATGCAGTGGCTGTACTTTCCTATACAAAGTTTAAGTGATTTTTGTTTTATACAGAAAATGTATGCATTTACTTTTTAAATTTTTGTAATTCATTCATTTGGAATTAATTCTCAACCTCAACTATATCAGTACCTGACTTTACTAGCACCCTTGTGTCTAAACTCAAGTCAAGAAGAGATTATTGTCATATCAACCACATATAGATGACGCTTGTAACACAGTGAAATGAGACAACATTCCTCCAGAACTATAGTGCTACATAAAAAACATTAAGCTACATAACAGAACGCAGAGCTAAGGACTAAAGTAAGTTGTCCTAGCCACATAAAGTGCATCGTGTGCAACCTAAACTGGGACTAAATGTGGAATGTAATGCTCAAAAAACACATACCATACATATGATCATGTGGAAATATATACTTTTGGTAATATAGTGTAGGTGGCCTTAAATTACATTTAAATGATTTTTCATGTACTCAATTGTACATTAAGTGTTTTGTTAATAAAGCATGCAATATTGTACTGACCAGCTGGGCCTGTGTAAGATATCGTTTCCACCACAAGTACTTATGCATAGAGGGAATGGTGGACAAGCTGTAGTATGAATACATTAGCACATGTATGAAGCTGTTCAGAGTGGGTCCAAAGAAACCTGCACACAACCGAGACAGAACATCAGCTGAGTCAATCTAATCTTGAAAACACAAGTTTTATAAATAACGGAATCAAGCAATTATTTTAGTTTAGTTAAAATTAAATTAATTTTTATTTGTATAGCACTTTTAACAATGAACATTGTCTCAAAGCAGCTTTACACAGATAATGTGGTGATAAAAAATGAAGAAGGATTTGTGAAACTGTATATACAATGTGTCTCTCAATTTTTTTTATTCTTCCTTTGATGACTGCTTCATTTCATGTTTGTACACAACTTATTTACACAATTTAGTTACAATCTTGTTTAGTATTATGGTGTGATTGCACTGTTGGCTTTCATGCCTTTATCTAGTCTTTTTTTTTTTAAGTTCTATTTTGCTTTTGGTTACTACTTGACATTATGTGGTAATTCATTGACTTCCTAGCTTTGTTACCTACTGCAAAACTTAATTATATACTCTATCTGTGATGTAAATGAGCAACATGTACATCACAGAAATGTACATAAGGATGCATTTCAGGTCTTCTGGTTTCATATATTTGTAAATGTGTCTATTTAAACTTGTTTTTAGTAATTTAAGAATTTTTCTTAAAGGTTTGGCTAAAACAACCTAAAAAAAATGTTTTGAGACATTAGACTTCATAATTAGGAAGCTAAATTGTGTTGAGTTGAGTTTACTTGGATTTGAATGCTATAATATTTAGGCCATGCTTAAACATGTGTCAGAAAGAAATCTAATTATTAAATTTCCAATTTATTAGGAACACCAGAGCACTTGGACATTCGTGCAATTATTCAGTCAGTCTAGTATGTGGTGGTCATGTGTGCATACTTACTCTGTCCACAGGGGATCCAGTTGAGAACGCACCACCAGATGTTAAACATGGAGGCATGGTGATACACATGCAAGAAGGTAATCTGATTGTTCTTCTTTCTTAGTATGAAGAAGATGGTGTCAAGAAACTCAATCAGCTTAGAGAAGTAGTACCACCACAACACTTTTGCTACCTAATAGTCAGAGAGACAACAGTATTGAATTGCACAAATTATGAGACCTAAATAATGACAAAATATTAAATATATTATTGCATACATGGTGAATTTACTGTACAAAATACAAACCCATTTCCAAAAAAGTTGGGACACTATACAAATTGTGAATAAAAACATAATGCAATGATGTGGAAGTTAAAAATTTAAGGGCCCAAAGATCACGGGCATTCCAGTATGGTTTTCAGGCCTTGACCCTTACGCACAAAGATTGTTTCAGATTCTCTGAATCTTTGGATGATATTATGCACTGTATATGATGATAACTTCAAACTCTTTGCAATTTTTCTCTGAGAAATTTCTTTCTGATATTGCTCCACTATTTTTTGCTGCAGCATTGGGGAATTGGTGATCATCAGCCTATCTTGACTCCTGAGAGACACTGCCACTCTGAGAGGCTCTTTTTATACCCACTCATGTTGCCAATTGACCTAATAAGGTTGCAAAGTGGTCCTCCAGCGGTTCCTTATATACATTTAGCTTTTCCAGCCTCTTATTGCTTCCTGTCCCAACTTTCTTGGAATGTGTAGCTTTAATGAAATCCAAAATGAGCTAATATTTGGCATGACATTTCAAAATGTCTCACTTTCAACATTCGATATTTTATCTATATTCTATTGTGAATAAAATACAAGTTTATGAGATTCGTAAATGATTGCATTCCTTTTTTATTCACAATTTGTACAGAGTCCCAATTTTTTTGGAATCGGGTTTGTACTCGTTTGTACGGGTTTGAAAACATATTTATAAAGTCAAAAATCAGTAGATTTTTTCTTAGGTAAAGGCACAGATCTGGAGGGAGCATGGATATACAGGTAGTCGTCGACTTACGACCTATGCGACTTAAGACCGTTCGACTTTACGACCACAATCGTTGGCTGCGGCGTGCATAATTTCCGGCATAATTTCACACTGCCGTACATATACCCTTCTATACTTAGGACCAAATCATGTTACGAATGGTGCCGGAGGCCGGTGCGTGCTGTCGTGCGCCACGGCTGGCCACAATTGGGACCGACAGATCGGTCGTAACACGATTTGGTCTTAAGTAGAGTAGGCTATATGTACAGTACTGTGAAATGAAGCCGGCATCATTTCACAGTACTGTACATATAGCCTACTCTACTTACGACCAAATCGTGTTACGACCGATCTGTCGGTCCCAATTGTGGTCGTAAGTTGACAACTAACTGTAGAGTGTTTGATAAACTGGGATATTTGTATACTGTCGTCCCCTCACTCTCACACGTTCACTCAGGTTTGTTGACGGTGGTGTGGTGGGTCTTCTCTTATCCCAGAGATCCCTCATGTTGGTGTTACCTTCTGGTTCTCCCTTTTAGTTATACTGCCATAGCGAGTCTTGCCGGAGTCCAAACTGCACAGTGATATTAACTTTCATACAACAAGACACTTAATAATTGTCAGGAATCCCCCTGCCACGCCTCCCTCGGCCGCTGTCAGGGATTCACCCTGCCACGCCCCCCTCAGTAGCAGTCACGCTGCCTCGTTATCCCGTGCCTGCCTTGATTACCGACAGCTGTGGCTCATTAATGATTAGACTATATAAACCCACGTTCTTGAGTCACAGGCTGTCAATTCTTGAATGTCATGCTGGTGATTCCCGTGGCTGCTCGACCGCCAGCACTCCCCGCTGGTCTCTGAACTCCGTGTTGGATTACTCTTGCGGTGGAAAACTTTACTTTCGTTTTGGATTCGACTTTCGTTGTGGATCACTCGTCTCGAGCGGATATCCTTTTTTGTTTCTCTCCTCGGCATATGTAAGTGTTTTTTGGTGAACTGTGTAAATAAAGACTATGATTGAGTTATTTCCGCTTCCGCGTCATCGGCCTGACAATAATCCATATTCTTCTCTTCCTGTCACCCCTCTTCTCTCTCTCTGTCTCTCTCACTCTCTCTTTGTCGAGCTAAACATGCTCCTGAGGCTTCAGTGACCACTGTTCCTGCCCCTCTCCCCTCCGTGGATCTTCCCACTTTGTCCAGGCCTGCCTCTGGATAGTGTTTTCTTCAACTGGAGGCCACTCTGTGCAGCTTGGGACGGTTTCTCATCAACACCTTGGGTGGTTCCATGAAATTCAGGAGTAAGAACGGGCACTTTTGTGGATGGATTGGACTGTAGGTAATGTCAACAGTCTGCTACATCGACTCAGGACTACTTTTCGCTTCTGATCATCATCACTGATGATCAGACATCATATATCTGCTATAAATGGACATTCGGTGCAACCCAGATGAGGATGGGTTCCCTCTTGAGTCTGGTTCCTCTCAAGGTTTCTTCCTTATGCCATCTCGGGGAGTTTTTCCTTGCCACAGTCGCCACCCGCTTGCTCATCAGGGACAAACTTACTTATAAAGAACATATTCACTTTTAATCACCACATTATCTGTGTAAAGCTGCTTTGAGACAATGTTCATTGTTAAAAGCGCTAAACAAATAAAAATGAATTGAATTGAATTTCGCACACTATACAAATGACAAAAAAATTTAATATTACATGTACATAAGTATTCAGACCCTTTACTCAGTACTTAACTGAAGTTTGGCAGCAATTACAGTTTCAAGTATTTTGGGGTATGATGAAAAATGCTTGGCACACCAGGATTGGGGAATATTCCGCCATTCTTCATGGCCAATCCTCTCAAGATGGGTCAGATTGAATTGGGACCATCAGTGGACAGCTTTTTCAGGTCTCTCCAGAGATGTTCATCAAGGTTCTATCAAGGCCCCAGCTGTGCCATTCTAGGACAATCACAGAGTTGTCCCTAAACCAGAGTTGTCCTCTGTTGTATTGGCTGTGTGCTTAGTGTTGTTTTCCTGTTGACATGCTCCCATTAGTTGTCGCCACAGCAGATTATCCGTCTCCACACTACCCTGTCCTCTACATGTGCCTCTATCAAAACCAAATACCTGCATGTTTTTCCTCACCACATCCATAAACCTCCTCCTTGGTCTTTTTTCCTCCTTCCTGGTGGCTCCATTTTCATCATTCTTTAACCGATATACCCCATGTCCCTCCTTACCACATATCCAAATCATCTAAATCTCTCATTGCTGTCATTTTAATACACTTGTTTCCAATCCTGTTTATCCTCAATGAAAATCTCAGCATCTTCAACTGTGCCCCCTTCAGCTCCACCTCCTGTCTTTTAGTCAATGCCACTGTCTCTAAACCATACAACATAGCAGGTCTCACCACAGTCCTATAAACTTTCCCTTTCACTCTTACAGATACCCTTCTATTACAAATCACTCCTGCCACTCTTCTGCACCCCCTGGACTCTTTTCTGCACTTCTCTAACACACTCCCCATTACTTTGCACTGTTGACCCAAGGTACCTAAACTCCTCCACCTTCACCACCTCTTCTCCATGCAACCACACCACTCCACTGCCCTCCCTCTCATTCACACACATGTACTCTGTCTTTCATTCCCCTACCTCCAGCGCATACCTCGACCTCTCCAGTCTCTTCTCAACCTTTTCCATACTTTCACCACAAATCACAATATCATCCGCAAAAAGCATAGTCCACGGTGACCCCTGCCTGACCTCATCCGTTAACCTGTCTATCACCACTGCAAACAGGAAAGGGCTCAGAGCTGATCCTTGATGCAGTCCAACCTCCACCTTGAAACAGTCTGTCATTCCTACTGCACACTTCACTGCTGTTACACTGTCCTCATACTCATCCACCTATTACTAAATACCTCATCCACCTTTCACTACACCTCAACAATATAACTACATTGAATGGACATTTGGTGCCACCCAGATGATGATGGTTTCCCTTTTGAGTCTGGTTCCTCTTAAGGTTTCTTCCTTATACCATCTCAAGGTGTTTTGCCACAATCGCCACTGGTTTGATCATCAGGAATAAACAATTTTAAGGAACTAACTTATAGGCAAACTTACACATTTTTTAATATAACCTTATTACCGATTTATCTGTGTAAAGCTGCTTTAAGACAATGTCCATAAAAAAAAAAAAAAAAAAATATATATATATATATATATATATATATATATATATATATATATATATATATATATATATATATATATTTACAAATAAATAATAATAATATATATATATATATATATATATATATATATATATATATATATATATATATATATATATATATATATATATATATATATATATATATATATATATATACACAAATAAAATTGAATTGAATTGGATTCACATTCTAAAACTGAGTTACAGTATAGTGGCACAGATGTAAATAGCCACATTTAAACAGAAACGTTAAGTGACACTGAAATATTCGGGAAATTAGGATTTGCTAGCATAATGGTAAAGAACAGCGTGAAATCACAATGCCACTTGTTTTGGTACAATGCAAAAACAAAACATTTATTTGCTCTTGTCTGAATAAAACTAGATTCTTCAGTTCTTTTCCTGTTTTATATATCTTTTAAAGCACACTAAACTGTTTAGGTTTGTAACACTTTGGTAATATCTATGAAAATAGCAAGTACTCTAGAACAGATATTGAACATATAAACAGGTTTTTACTACTCTCCTTCATTGTTAGTTTTCTGTATACCAGCCATAAGAACAACCAGATTATTTATACAAATAAGAGTACCTTCTTGTAAAGAAATGCCATGATACAGTTATATACAAAACGTTAACATTTTTTGCTGATTGGCATTTAAAACTGACATGATCTGTAATATATCTCACTTACCCTGATGTCACCCTCCCCTGATTCAAACAGCCCTTGACATTTCAGTTTGTATCCTGCCGACCAGGTTGCTGAAATAAGCTACCGAATTCACACACACACACACACACACACACACACACACACACACACACACACACACACACACACACACACACACACACACACACACAAACACACACACACACACACACACACACACACACAAAAAATAAAGCATTCTGTTCAGATACTAAAAACTGTTGAACATGAACATTGAAAGTCCAAAAAGGGCATGAGAAAAGCATTTGCATTTGCATCTGTCCTAAGGTGTGGCTTGTCTGTGATTGCTTCTTGTGTTACTGTATTTTTTTTTTATATTTTAATGATGTTTCTGACATTATTACACATTTCTGGGAGTCTTGTTTAATGATCCTTGTATTAGGACTATTAGGACCTATTAACCTAATTATCAATGCAGTCAATTAATTAAATAATGCTTAAGCCTACATCAAATATCAAATTACAACCAGATATAACACATATATACGTATATAGTGCATTCGAAAAGTAGTCAGACTTTTCAATTTTATGTTGCAGCCTAATGCAACAATCGTTCAAATTGATTTTGTTATTAAAAAAACGGTCATGAAGTGTGTGAATCGGGGGAAAAGTGCCAAGAACCCAATGGTCACTCTGACTGAGCTCTGCTGATCCTGTGTGAAAATGGGACAACTTCCTGAAGGACAACAGTCATGTTTTAACTGGTTTGACCAAAATATTATATTTAATATAAAAATATGACTTTTTATATTCAATAACGATGGATGAAAAAGGATTAGAAATTCATAATTCATCAAAACTGCAACTGGTCAAGGTTGAGGGAAAGCAAAATGGAGCAAAGTACAGATTTCCTCAATATAAACATGGTCCACAGCCGAAGATATACCATCCTACAGGACAACAACCCTAAGCACACAGCAAACAAAGTAGTGGCTTAGGGACCCTATTGAACATCTCTGGAGAGACCTAAAAGTGGCTGTATACCAATGGTTCAACAAAGTCTTGAGTAAAGGGTCTAAATAAGTATGCATATGTGATATTTTAGTTAATTTAAATGACATTTTTTTTACAGACATTTCTAAAATTCTGTTTTTACCACCATTATGGGATACTAAGTAAAGATGAGAAAAAAATCTATTTGAATGATTTTTGGGTCAGACTGCAATAAAACAAAAATTTAAAACGTGAAAGGGGTCTGAATACTTTTTAAATGCATAAATATAATGCAGTTAATATATAATGTATAAATAAATGTATATAATATGTATATGTATATAAAATGTATAAATGTATATAATATATATTAACTGTACTATTGTTTCATTTATTCTCTTACCTCCACGAGCATATAGAAGGACAGCATAGTGACACTACAGTTGTACAATAGCAATACATTCTTCAGAGAGTACGCCATCCTGTTTTTCATGTACTTTGGTCCCAAGTAGACTATCAGGAGGTAGATGAAGGTGAGGACCAGAGTGGGCGTGCAGGAGTCCAGCAACAGCCAACCTCGTACTCTTGGATCTACCATCAAACACATTCTAATAAATAATTGCATCAGCATTATTTAAAAAGACAAATGTATTTAGCTGTTGTTATTTCAATCACATTGCTATGTACAACTTGACAGACAACAAATCAGAATTACAAAATTACATATTTTACATATTTTTGGAAAGACAAAAAATTTTATTGTTCATGTTTTGTTGTATGGCATTTCATCTGTTTTGCAAGTTCCCGCAGTTCTGTTGTACTGTTGACATCTGCAAACTATGTATTTGTATTATATGATTTATCCTAACTGCAAGAGTCTGCAAGGTCCAGGCAATATTATAATCTATTTCCATCCTGTCTGCTAACTTTCCACTGTTTGTGTGCTACATTAAATCACGGGTTTATTTAAATAACAAGCAGTCATGGTTTTACAAATCATAGAGAAAAGCTTACATTCAGTAGTATTAATAATATGAATGATTATATAGGGTTACATAACTGTATGTATTTTGTCAAGAGATTGTTAAACAGTGCCCTGAATTCTTAGATTACTGGAATGTCTAGAACAGCCCAAGACACATTTGTATTCCTCTGTAGTCTAATTCTATTCAAAATGAAGAAAATTAGTATAAATTTGAATTATTCCTTAACACAATCTAAAATGGAATCTTTTTTGGGTTTGGGCCACAATTTACCCCAAAAATCATAAGTGGGATTCCAATTAGATTTATTTTATTAATATGGCTCAGATGGCTATATAAACTTTAACACTTATCTCCTTAAAATTTTAAGCTACAGATCCATTTCTGGTTTAATTTGCAGCCAAATTTGCATGAAAAAAAATCTACCTCTGTTTTGTATGGATAAAGATATTGCAGTGGATATAAATGACAATATTGAGTGGATGTACTAAATGAGCAAAGGTAAATAAACAATAATTAGAAGTCAGACTGAAAACTATTGCAATGACTAAGTATATAAAGATAATACAAAAAGAGAAAAATCACAAACCTCTCTCTCCAAATAGTTTATCCACTGCAGAGTTTAACCATTTGTCAATGGCATAAAAATGGTTCTGAAATGCACAAAAAGTTGAAAAGAAATGTGTGGGATTTGCTAATAGGTTTTCTTGAGTCTGTCCATTTTTCAAAAATATGCTTGCCAACAGTGCTCTTTTACTTAAAATAATTACTCAAAAAATTCAATCGGTTCAGCTTGTTATTTCTAATTAACTGCCTAAATGAATGTTCACATAATCAGCAAAAAATAATGTTGTATGCACATCATTTTGTCCTTTCTCATTTTACAGATCACAGCCCACTTCTAATATATGTATGTTTGTGAAAGAGAGAAGAGAGATTGATGGAAAGAGAGAAGAACAGAGTCACAGAGTCTCTCAATTGTCCTGTGAGTGGCCATTTTAAAACAGTGGCACATTGTCCTCCTAAGAGCCTCACTGTTCATTGACTGGGCACAATACAAAGTACATGGTGACAAAAGGTGGGTAGGATGGCTTAGTTGAAACAAACAAAAAGGAGGTGGTAATGAACTTTGAAACCCCACTCTTTACAAAGGTATATCCAGAATCCTTTCCAGATCCAGATATTTTTAATGCTTTATTTACATATATATACAGTGTTTTGCTGTGAAAATTAAAATTGTATGAATGTCTGGAAGCTCATGATCCTATCACAAGTTTTCAAGTGTGCCATTGTTTGTGGATCCTATATTGGAAACTAAATATACCAATCAGAGTCAGAGATACACTATGATAAGACTTAATGAACAGTAAATGTTTAGATGAAAATATAAACTTTGCTTAATCAAGTGTTTTTTTTTTTTTTGCTTGTAATCAATTTACCCACTAGTTAATGAATTTAGCAATGTAATTGTGTGCTTTTTTACTTTAGGCTGTGAGTTCTAAAGACTTGTTTTCAAAGCAAAAGCAAATGCTAGAATTCCTGCAAAAAGATTTAGCAATGCATCAAGATTATTTATATATTTAGCTGGAGTTAGCAGAGCTGAAGATATTGAGATTTTCATTGTGAGTGACGAGGATGGACAGAATTAGAAACAAGTTTATTAGAGGGGCCGCACATTGGAGACAAAGTGAGGGAGGTGTGGTTGAGATGGTTTGGACATGTGTAGATGAGAGAGAAGGGGGTATATCGGTAGGAGAGCGCTGAGGATGGAGTCCCCAGGTAGGAAGAAAAGAGGAAGGCCTAGTAGGAGGTTTATGAATATGGTGAGGGAAGGCATGCAGGTAGTTGGTTTGAAAGAGGCAGATGTGAGGACTATCATCAGATGAGAGGGTATCGAGACCCCTAATGGGAGAAGCAGAAAAAAGAAGTTGGCTAACATTTATTTATTCATAAAAGATGGCTTTCAAAACAAGTAGAAATGTACATTTGAAAATGTAAAGATTTTATTTGTTACATAGGATTACGCTATTCAGCTAGAAAATCCCTTTAAGTCATTAAATATCTTTATCCAATTCCAGGGACATGCCTAAGTAATCACAACTGAATTACATATTAAGTATTATTATTTTTATTACTTATTAATCTGGACTGTGTACTGTCAGTAGGCTATTATGCATGAAATCATCCACTATTAGGGAAAAAAGTTGTATTACTGGCTAATACATAATTCGAATAAAAAAAAATGAAGAAGTAGCAAAGCCGATTCACCACGACAACTAACTCCATCTTAAAACGCATGCAATAAGCAAATCGTTGTTTCTTACCTTTTCAGTTAAATACATGGCTAGACTTTCAGTTGTTTTGGACTACAGAGTGATGCGGCTTAATGAACAGACCTTTCTCTGTCTGCGTTTGCGGTACTGTGGGGTATTAGGTATGGTGGGCGGGGCGAATGATCCAAAGGTCCGCGTGGTTAGCGGGTACTGGGGCATTTTGAAACCTGCAGGCTTTTTGCAGGAAATCTGTTTTAAAAATCTGTACATTTCCGAGTAACAATAAAAAAGGATGCCAAGCACGGAAATAGCTTGTGACTACACAAGACAAAACATAATTTACTCATTTTGGAAAAAAAATAAATCCCAAAAGACTTTGCTTTATCATCATAGTATTTACAACTTTTAAATGCACTCGTATTAAATTCGTAATTCTTGAATGTCTTTCGGGTTTTTTAGACGATATACCTTAATTAACTTATATTTAAAAAATTTACCTTAACCTGTTGATTATTCACATTTATTCATCGAATTCTGTTTAATATAGCTCATAATTTAAGAGCGATTTAGAGCCTTATACTTCAATTGCAGATTCATCTGTCAGCAATAAAAAAATCATTTTATTCATTACAGTAACACAAAGACCATAATATTTAAAAATAAGCGTCTTAACCAGTTCTCTATTAGTATATGCCATTATTCAAAAGCGCGTGACCGTTTCGACTGAAGCGGGCCTCCAACTCGTGCATGCGCAAATGCAAGGTCGCGCTTCTTGGCATTGGTCCATTGCTGTGCACGCGTGAATGGCTGTAGAGCGGTGGGCTGATGGCGGTTAATGTGGGGTGACGCTGCTCATGCTCTCTGGTTGGTCCTCTTACAATAGAGGGGTGCGCGTGCCAAGAAAACCGATAAGAACACATTGATGAACGGATGGGGTTAAAGGTTTCTCGGATTTGATTACATTATCGTTCTCAACCGCATAGGTACACGCTGGCGATATGCCATCATATCTTTCAAAAAAGCGTCTGAATAAAACGCATGATTTTTTTTGCATTCCTGTAACTACATTTAGTGCTTAGACATGTCCCGCATGTTTTCAATAAAGAAAACCAAAACTTAACATCAATCGTTAACAGCTTCAAGTAACAAACCTCTCTTCAACGTGTTTTTTTAAAAAAAAGCGTATTTGTGGTGCGCGCGCGTACGTGCGTGTGTTTCTCCAAGTAGGCGAAAGTGCAACCCGTATATGTCTCCTCTGCTCCACTTTTTTTTTGCTTAGACAGGCAATTGGCCTACATTAACCATGTCCAAATAACATATTCATAAACAGAAACAACAGAGTAGACATCCCTATTCCTATGTGATATGGAATAGACTGTTTTTAACAATGGATATTGTCAATTAAATAACATTTATAATAAACGTTTTTTAAATTAAAAGTTTTTGTGATATAAAAAATGAAACCAAGATAAATCGTGTCAGAACTTTTTTCACCTCACTGTTAAATGATCACATATAAACAATCTAAAACATTCAGGAAAAATAGCAAGAATATAAAAGTTTACTGCAAGTTACTGGCTGCATAAATGTTCACTTGTTTGCCTCAGTTCCTAAAAAGTTTGTACTGGTTGATTTTTTTCACAAAAGCCTGTTATTTTATTAGGGGTATGTAGATTTTTATTTTCTTTATATATGCATTTTGATTATTAAATATTTGTGGGTAGCTTTATGAGTTATATTTGAGAAAATCAAGATTCAAAGGGATCCCATCCTCACCTGGTTGACCCCATACAGTGCAAATGTAAACAACTCCCTTCTATAATTCAGCGAGAATTGGCAGCAGTGGGCAGGACTGGCCTTAGCTCACCAAATTTGCATTTCGCCCATTCAATCAGAGTTTGATTTTATTGTTGTAGTCAAAGAAGAAATAACAGAAAGTAGCTAATTTAGAAATGTTTGTATGTAACTGTGCTTATTAAAATAGCAACATTTTATGTAAAAAAAATCCACTTTAAAGATGTACGTTTCTCAGTTTAACTCATGATGATACTGTTAGAAAGGGCTAAAATTTAGCAGAACAATGCTTTCATCTACTGGAAATCATACCCTTTTCAATCCAGGTTTCTATAATACAGTTTTATTCTGCTAATATATAATATTTACATTGTATTTATAATTTATCTCTGTGTGTGTGTGTGTGTGTGTGTGTGTGTGTGTGTGTGTGTGTGTGTGTTGGGTATGTGTTTCAATAAAAAAATTAAGAAAAGCTATGCAGGTTCTGTGTGAATGTTTAAACACAATGATTATTGTATATGTACATATATACAGGTGCATCTCAATAAATTGAAATATCATTAAAAAGTTTATTTATTTTAGTAATTCAATACAAAAAAGTAAAACACGTATATTATAGAAAATAGATTCGTCACAAACAGACTGATAGATTTTAAGCGTTTATTTCTTTTAATTTTGATGTTTTTGGTTTACAATTAACAAAAACCCACCAATTTAAAAAAAATGAGAATTCTTAATAAGACCAATCAAAAAAACATTTTCAGTGAATTCTTGGCCTTCTGAAAAGTATGTTCATTTGCTGTATATGTACTCAATACTTGGTAAGGGCTCCTTTTCCTATAATTACTGCCTCAATTCGGCAGTGGAGGCGATCAGTCTGTGGCACTGCTGAGGTCAGATGGAAGCCCAAGTATTTTTGACAGTGGCCTTCAGCTCATTTGCAATTTTTGGTCTCTTGTTCCACATTTTTCTCTGAAATGCTAAATTTTCTTTACTTTCATCTGAAAAGACAACTTTGGCCCACTGAGCAACAAGTGAAAACATCCCTCCTCAGATCTTCCCACTTCGTCCATGCCTGCCTCTGGATAGTGTTCTCCTCGATTGAAGGCCACTCTGTGCAGCTGGGGATGATTTTTCCTCAATGCCTTGGGTGGTTCCATTAAATTCCGTAGTAAGAACTGGAGCTTTGAGGATGGATTTGGACTGTAGTTAATGTCAACAGTTTGCAACACTGATTCAGGACCACAGTTTGCTCTGATCACCATCATTGTACCCCACAACATTTAATGGACATTCGGTGCAAACTTACATTTATAAAGAACATATTAATTTTTATCACCACAAAATGTGTAAAGCTGCTTTGAGACCATGTTCATTGTTAAAAGCGCTATACAAATAAAAATGAATTGAATTAAATTAACCATTATTTTGTGTTTTTGGCTCAGTTTTATCAAGGGATATCTAAACTTATCACATAGCCTAAGTGTTCTGAAAGCAGTTCTGCTTACCACAGGCTCTACACTCACTTCTCCCTCAACTCTTTCCATCTGTTTATCCTCCTCACTGTGCATGCCGTTAATGCCAGTGTCACCACCACCACCACTATCATCATCAGACACAGCAGCTGATGAACGTCCTGCTGAATGTATGGCAGAAAACTTCTGTTATTTTGACACATTTTGCAGCATCTGTCTAAAAGGCAATTTCTTTGCGCATCCCTTGTGTTGATTCTCTTTGTGTTCAATTTGGTTCCAAGCTTCCTCTTTTTAATAGCTGCTCTCATGACCTCTTTACTACTCCTATCCACTTTCTGCTTCACCATCTACACATTTTCCAACCTTCTCTCGCTTTCATTTTCCTCATTAATCAGCTGCTCAAAAGATTCCCTCCGTCTTCTCAACACACTCTCCTCACTAGTCAACACATTTCCATCTACATCCTTTATTGCTCTAACGTGCAGCACATCCTTCCCAGATCGGTCCCTCTGCCGGGCCAGTCAGTACAAAACATAAATAAAAACTATGATTATTTATTTATTTATTTATTTAGATTTCTGTCAAAGCATGATTTGGCATGTAACTTTTTGGTGGGTTTTTTTGAGGATTTGTAATGTCACAATTTTGTTTTTATTCTCTTGTTGCACTTTTTAATGGCTTTTCATTAATGCTTATGAATAAGAAATTTTATATTTTAATTATAAATATATTTTTTACAAAAAAAAGTCATATTTTTGTCAAAACATATTTTTGTTTGGGTTTACTTCTTGCACAGTTGAATGGTTTTCCATGATATTATGCTTACGAGAATGAAAATTCATATTTTTGTTATAAATATAATTTTGGGTTTTTCATTTAATTATTGCACCTTAGAATGTTTTTTTTCATGAAATTATGCTTATGAAGATACATGAAAAACAATTATGTTAACAATCCAATATTTTACCAAAAAAAACCAAACTAACATTTTGACATTGTCATGTCAATGTTTTTCGTTTTTCATTCACATATTACATGTTTCAATGATTTATTTATGACATTATGCTCATTAGGATAAACATTAAAATTTTCATAATAACATTTTTTATGAATAAAGTTATATTTTTTCAGAGCATGCTTTGTCATTGTCAGGGATCCACCTGCCACGCCCCCCTCGGTAGCTGTCACGCTGCCTCGCTCTGCCGCGCCCAGCATTAACGAGAGACAGGTGTCTCTCGTTACCGATTTAGCATAAAACCTTCATTCCCATGTCGCTCGTGTCGAACCTACTTCATGGCTAAGGACACCGACCGAACTCAAACTGCCAGCGGTCCCCGCTGTTTGTTTGGATTACCTGTGTTTAGATTACCGTCTGTTCGTGGATTATACTTTCCTTCCGTGGATTACTTTTGGTATAGAACGCTCTCTGACTCTATGTTGTGCTCTGTGTTCACAATAAAGATGATAGTTACTCCCGCTTCCGGGTCGTGGTCCGTGTCCTAAAAGTCATGTTAGCTTTTTCGACCTTCGTTTATTTATTACATAAAAAAATTCATGAAATTATGCTTATGAATATGAAATTTCATATTGATATCTGTTTTCATGAAAACTCATTTTTGTCAACAGTCACCATTTTATTTAATTTAATTTTATTTATTTATTATACTTATCATATTGTTAAAATTACTTTTTGTCAAAATAAATGTTATAAAACCTTTTGTTTGCTTTATGGAGTTTAACAGTTCTTCATGAAACTATTATGAATATGAAAATTCCTATTTTTATGAAGTCATTTTTTTCATCAAAACATGAATTCACATTTGAGTTTTTCGTTCACTTATTGCACCTTCAGACTGGTTTTCATTAAATTATGCTTATGAAGATAAAAATGTATTTTTATAATAACTTTTTAAATGGGTGTCATATTTTTGTCAAACTATTTTGTCACCTATTTTGTTTTACCTTTACGTATCACACTTGAAGATTTTTCATGAAATCAGAAAAGAAATTTAAGATAAATTATTTTCATAATTAAACTTTTTATTGAAAGTTGTCAAAATATCCTGTCAACTTTTTCATTGTTCGTTCACTTTTTATAAAATTATGAATTTTTCACAAATTTGTTACCCTTATCCTTCACTTTTTTACGTTTTTAACGGTGTTTGATAATTATTCTTATGAAGATAAATTCATGTTTTTATAGTCTCTTTTAATGAAAAGTAATTCATCTGCCAAAATATCCTTTATTATGCCATGTTTTTCATATAATATTATTTGGAATATAACTTCATGTCACCGTTTTATTTTTTATTTTATGTATTAAATTTTTTTAAACCAGCGGAGAAAACACGCCACAGACCACATCTCTGTTATGCTGATCCCAGCATACAGACCACTCAGCAGGCGTTCAAGACCAGCTCGAAATCAGGTGAGAACCTGGCCAGCAGTATCCATGTCTGCTTTCCAGGACTGCTTTGAATACACTGACTGGGACATGTTCAGGGAAGCTGCAACCAACAGCGATTTCATCAACTTGGAGGAGTACACATCAACAGTGACCAGCTACATCGGCAAGTGCATTGATAACGTTATCATCTCCAAGACCATCACTACACACTCTAATCAGAGGCTGTGGATGACTGCCAAGGTGTGTGTGCTGCTTAAATCAAGAGACTCCGCCTTCAGAGCAGGGGACAAGACGGCCTTAAAGACAGCAAGGGTCAAACTGTCCTGTGCCATCAGAGAGGCGAAGCACACCCACGGCAAGAGAATTCCAACCACTTCCAGAACAGCGGAGACACCCGCCGCATGTGGCAGGGGATCCAGGCAATCACAAACAAGACGACATCACCTGCTTGTGACAAGAAACAAGAACTCTTATGTACTAATGCTGTTCATAGACTTCAGCTCAGCATTCAACACAATCATCCCTCAGCACCTGATTGAAAAGCTGAGCCTACTGGGCCTGAACACCTCCCTTTGTAAAACTGGATCCTGGACTTCTTGTCTGGGAGACCTAAGTCAGTCAGGATTGGAAACAGCATCTCCAGCACCACCCCACTGAGCACTGGGGAACCTCAGGGCTGTGTGCTCAGTCCACTGCTGTTCAATCTGCTGACTTATGACTGTGTAGCAATGCACATCAAGTTCGCCGATGACACGACCGTGGTGGGTCTCATCAGCAAGAACGATGAGTCGGCCTACAGAGAGGAGGTGCAATGGTTAACAGCCTGGTGTGGAGCCAACAACCTGTCTCTGAACGTAAACAAAACAGATATGTGTTGACTTCAGGAGAGCACAGAGCAACCATTCTCCACTGATCTTTGATGGATCCTCTGAGGAGATCAAGAGCACCAAATTCCTTGGTGTTCATTTGGCGGATAACCTCGCCTGGTCACTACACCAGCAACACCAGCTCCATCACCAAGAAAGCCCAGCAGCGACTTTACTTCCTGAGAAGGCTGAGAAAAGCCCATCTCCCTCCCACAGAGGGACCATTAAAAGCATTTTGAGCATGTATTTAAAAAGTACATGCTTAAGCCATGTTGAGAGGACACCTTAGATCAAAAGGTGCATCACTGCCTGGTTTGGGAACTTCACCATTTTGGATTACAAGACCCTCCAGAGGATAGTGAGGACAGCTAAGATCATTGGTATCTCTTTCCCCTCTATCATGGACATTTACACCACATGCTGCATCCGCAAAGCATCCCACACACCCCAACAGCATTCCACACACCCCTTACACACACTCTTCACCCTCCTGCCATCAGGGAAGCGGTTCCAAAGCATTCGGCCGTAACATTCAGCCTGTGTAACAGTTTCTTCCCTCAAGCCATCAGGCTTCTCAACACAGAACGGAACTGAACTCCACGCACGCGCGCGCACACACACACACACACACACACACACACACACACACACACACACAGACACAGACACACAGACAGACAACTGTGTGATTGATCTATACAACCTGGACTCAACACACTCGTACTCACTTCACACATCCTTGTTTTCAGTACAACTCACATTACACCACTTCATTACCATAAACTGTTAACATGCTCTTTTTACACATCTTTTCTGGATTGCTGCTATTGCTCTTTTGCGCAACATTTGTTTACATTTTTTGTAACTGTTCACTTTACGTCTCTTACACACCACAGTGTGCAATATACAACAGGGGGGTATTCCAGAAAGCAGGTTATGTGACATACCTGGGTATGTTTAAGGGTAAGTTCGTGGATAACCTCAACTTTCGGTTCCAAAAACGGAGGTAACTTTCTGGGTATGTATGTAACCATAGCAACTGACTCTCTGAAGATAACCTGCTCGGGAGCAGGTTATGTTTCAGTGTAACTTCGGCGTGCCCTTTTGATGAGGATCCTTTGGACGTAGAAGCACAAATTATACGAGGTTTTTTTCGTCGGGAGAGGGTTATAACACCGCGTATTGATGTTTGCATACCCTAATGAATATTTGAAAGAGCGTTATCGTTTCTCAAAAGATTCGTTAGTTTATTTAACACGTCTTTTAAAACCTCATATCGCAAATGTGAAAAACCGCGGTTTGTACATTTTTGTACAGTGTGGGCGATTCAGAGCATGTGGGAAAGGCGACTGTGTGTAAAGCCGTTCGTACAGTATGTCTGGCACACATATATATATATATATATATATATATATATATATATATATATATATATATATATATATATATATTTTTTTTAATATTTAGTCATATTATTTATATCTATACATGTATTCATTATGCGCACACACACTTCATACTTCCATAACTTTCTGTTTCAGGGTTTCCAAATGTAATTGGGTGCATTGATGGCACTCACATTCCTATTAAAGCTCCACCAATAAATGAGGGAGACTGTGTTCATAGGAAATCTATTCATAGCATCAATGTGCAGGTAACAACTTATTTTTTTCCCTTCTTAAAATCATTGAAGTCATTACTTTTTCCACTAACTAGGTAATATGTGAGGCAACCCAAATCATTACCAATGTTGAGGCAAAATAGCCAGGATCTGTGCATGATGCAAGAATTTACCAGACATTTCAGCAGGGTATGTTTTGCTTTATACAATTGTTTTTTTTTCTTTTACTACATTTGTGTTGTACACTTCAATCATTACAGGACAGTAAAATGGTTTTTGCTGGGGGACAGAGGATACCCTTGTCTGCCCTATTTAATGACACCCTACCCTGAACCTGAGCCTGGACCACAGACACGGTTTAACCTGCCTCACAGCCGAATACGGGCCAAGGTGGAGATGACTATAGGGATCCTCAAATCTCAGTTTCAGAGTCTGCGTGGGCTCCGGGTTAGTCCAGAGAGGGCATGCGACATTATAGTAGCGTGTGTTGTGCTTCACAATATTGCCACTATAAGAGGAGAGAGCCACCCTCCTTGTATTGAGGAAGATGGCCCAGAGGAACACCTACAGATTTTAGAGGCCAACAGAGACAGAAGACTTTTGAGAGACAGGGTCTGTCAAAATCACTTTTATTAATTTTTTTCACTGGTCTGCCAGGCAGTTTATTTCTTTATTTCCTGAAAAACAATAAAATAAAATTCAATAAAATGTTTTTTTATATTGCTTTTTTCACTCACTCACACTCACTCACTCACTCACACTCACTCACACACTCACTCACTTTTAACATGCAACAGATTATTATTCAGACAAGTTCTCACCTTAAGGCGATGCTCCAGTAATTAAATTTCCAGTGCTGCTTTTTTAATGAGGAGTCTTTTCTCTTCCATTTGAAGCGGTATAAGGTGTCACTTTTTCTTATTTGTTTTTAAAGATGGACCTTATACAGCTCCTTTGCTGGCAACTAGGAAGGTGGAAAAAATGTAATGAATGAAATTGTTTGGTCAGACAATAAAATTCAAATATGGACACCTGGACACAAATTCTTACCCTGCTTAGATTGTGTGCTGAGGTTGAAGGACCCTCATCTGTGGGCAAATCCCTAGGTATGTACTGTGAAGGGACAATGACAGTTTGTTACTCTAATGCAAAAAGGGGCCATACATTATAATGGTATGCATCATACCTCAGTGGATCTACCAGCATTGTCCACTTCTGTCACAGCAGATGTGGTCTCTTCATCATCATCTTCATCCTACAGGAGAAATATTCAAAGTATACATTATCTGGCAAAAAAAATAAAAATACCTAAAAGCAACTAAAAGTACCCGACAACAAATCACTTACAACTGTGACAGTTCTTTCTGGAGGGTCCAATAATACAATACATCCATCAGTATCTATAAGAACACACAACCCATTAAATTCTCAATATTATCAAAGAAAATAATACATGAAAAGAGTAAAATGTCAGAGTAAGATCACAGTAGCCTATACATCATATGCAGTTAAATAAAATAAGCCTACATAAAAATTTATCTTGTTCAAAAAGCCTTTAAGTGACAGAGATAGTAATTTATTAGGACAAAAAAATTAAAACAAATCATAGAGGTAAACTTACATTTCACAATTTTTTCACCATCACTTGTGGTGCATGGTGTGTGTGATGAACTGCCCCCTGGAATGCCAGCAACCACTGGTCGCCCTTTATTAAGGGACAGAGCCAGCTCCTCAGATGGGGTGAGGGGAGGTGGTGGTGGACCCCCGCCAGTTAGACGGGCTTCAGTCTTCTTTTTATTAGCTACATGACAGAATGAATATACTAAATCCTGTTATAATAATAGTTAAGTAATTGTGTAATCAAATATTACCTTTTTGCAGAATGTTTTTGTGTTTCATTTTGACTTGGCTTAAAGTTATTGTGGTTCCAGGAGGATTACAGCTTATTAAATAAGAAATATACATTATTATTTTAAACTAAAAAAATAAATTGCAGGAAAAGTAAACGCTTTCATAGTGATATAACATATTCAAAAGGATGTATAAGTCATACTTCATTATTTTGCATTATAATAAAACGGGAGCCAATAACAAATTTGTAATTTAATACACTCACGCATTTACTCTGTCCGGTATTTTTTGCCAAGTCAACTCTCTTGCTTTAGCTGATGCAGCTGTATTGCTTCTTTTTAATATTATTGGCTTAAACTCCTCATAAGCGTGCATTAAAACCTTCAACTCCGCCTCTGTGAAATACACCGCTCTCTTTTTTTCGCTTTGAGTTTCCATGGTGACTCGTGAAATCGGCGATCCATTGAGAATGTCTTTATAAATGCACCGTGCACGCGCATTACCTCTGGGTAACCAGTTGGAGGTTGATTAAACTAACTCTTCTCAGGTGTTTTGGAACCGACATACTCATGGTATGCCTGTTTGGGGTAAATCAACCCAGAGGTTATGATTTATCAAATGGTAAGTTAACCAAGCTTTCTGGAATACCCCCCAGGTTTACTGGCAGCACTGTTTTGTTTATTTGTCTTACACCGTCTTGTGTTGCCTTGCACTGTCCTGTATTGTCTTTCACTGACTTGTGTTGTCTTTGCACCAGGTTGAACACGATGCACTTTATGTGGCGAGGACACTTACTAGTCCTTAGCCCTGTGTTTTCCATTTTCTGTGATTGTTGTTTTATGTAGCACCAGGGTTCAGGAGTTTCATTTCACTGTGTAATATGTCAGCTATATATGGTTGAAATGACGAACACTTCTTGACTTGACTTGAACCTCTAATCTGACTCTAATTAAAATTAAATGAAATAGACATCAACAGCAAATGAAATTGTAGGGTGTCCACCCAATGGCCCAACGACAGAATCCACTGGTGTGGGTAAAGGTATGCTGCATGTTAATCTTTCTCACACAGCTGTAAAAGATTACTCAAATGGATTGCCCTTTATTACATGAATCCAATTTTAGCCTCTAATCTGACTAATTTATAATAAAGATTTAACTTGAATATATCTAATTTAAGCTGATCACCTTATTGGCTGGATTTCTTCTTTAATTTTAATAGATTATTCTAAAGATACAGTTGTGGCAGTGGGGGCATGGCTGAGCACCGGTTTGTGAATGGAGGGCGAGACCGTGAGCAGGTAGACACAGGAATGCCTTATCTGAAGCGAATAATGTCTAATTAGTGTTCTCTTTCTCTTTCAGTGATCGGAGGGGGCATTTAAGGAGGAGCGCGAGGATGTGTGTGTGCGCGCCAAAGACATGTGATTAAGACACTGAGCACCAGAAATAAAGAAACATTCAATAAAAGTAACATGATTGACTTAGACACGGTCCTGTCGTGGTGTTCCTTTCCCTTCGAAACCATACGCTCTCCCACAGCCGTCTTTTCAAATAATCATTCATTATGGACCTGGAGTCGCTTAGAGCCTTGTGCTTGGCGAATAATACGTGCTCACGGAGAAACATTGGCCAGTCCGAATCTTAGTCAGAGGATATAACGGTAAGCTAATATTCTATAAGTAGGTGGCTCAATGCTGGCTCATTTATAAAGAATAATTGATTTAGTTACTTGGTCATAACTTGCTAAGTCAGTGATAGCCACTACACATGCACACAGACACAAACTTACCTTAAGTCTGTAAACTTGTATTCTTTAAGTATATATATGAGCAAGCATTGAGTATATTAAGTATACTCAATGCTTGCTCATGTATAAAGAATAATTTATTTAGCCACTTTGTTATAACTTGCTATGTCAGTGATAGTCAGAAATCAGAAGGTCACAGACGTTGTGCTCTATGCTCCATCCGTTCAAGAGCCTTGAGTTTGTACTATCCTGGTCATAGATTTGCAGTTACACCAGGCTACATAATCAACTAGATATAAATGATTTCAGGAAATTTCAGCATTAATCAAGAATTTCAAATTTATTTGCCAGGCAATAATCAATAAACAAATGTGTCATCTAAAACAAATAAAAAAGAAAGTTACACAACATGATCAGCATATAACCAAATAGTTTAACAATGCAGTTTACAAAAGAATTGTTGAAGAGTCACTGTACCTAGAGAGACACATAAACTGTGTGGAAAGTTCTAACTACAGAATGCTTCCCTGAGTGTTTGGCCAAATTTCTTTAAATACCCAAACCATCATAAACACTCGAAAATTTAAATTGATAAAAGCTTTGCAAACCTAATGTCACCTAGTGTAAAACCAATACATGATAAGGATCTTCTCAGGGGCAATTCTTATGTCAGTAGGACAGAATTTCCTACCCTGCGTACATTCCAACAATTTTATTACATTATGCAAGTACAGTAGTTTGATTTCCGGGAACTTCTGTTATTTTTCCATGACCCGCCCATCTCCCCAGGAGGGAAAAAGGGGCCTCAAGGATGGGTGAGTGGGCATCTGAACTGATGGCTTTCTCTCCTAAGATTAAAGAGATTCCCTTATCAGATTACAAAGTTTATTGTTTTGTTGCATGGCAGCTCTCAGGGTTTGGCCTCATGAAGTTACAAATCAGGGGGGTATTCCAGAAAGCAGGTTATGTGACATACCTGGGTATGTTTAAGGGTAAGTTCGTGGATAACCTCAACTTTCGGTTCCAAAAACGGAGGTAACTTTCTGGGTATGTATGTAACCATAGCAACTGACTCTCTGAAGATAACCTGCTCGGGAGCAGGTTATGTTTCAGTGTAACTTCGGCGTGCCCTTTTGATGAGGATCCTTTGGACGTAGAAGCACAAATTATACGAGGTTTTTTTCGTCGGGAGAGGGTTATAACACCGCGTATTGATGTTTGCATACCCTAATGAATATTTGAAAGAGCGTTATAGTTTCTCAAAAGATTCGTTAGTTTATTTAACACGTCTTTTAAAACCGCATATCGCAAATGTGACAAACCGCGGTTCTGCCCTTAGCGAAGAAAAAAATTTTTGTACAGTGTGGGCGATTCAGAGCATGTGGGAAAGGCGACTGTGTGTAAAGCCGTTCGTACAGTATGTCTGGCACACACACACATATATATATATATATATATATATATATATATATATATATATATATATATATATATATATATAATTTTTATATATATATATATATATATATTTTTTTTTTTAATATTTAGTCATATTATTTATATCTATACATGTATTCATTATGCGCACACACACTTCATACTTCCATAACTTTCTGTTTCAGGGTTTCCAAATGTAATTGGGTGCATTGATGGCACTCACATTCCTATTAAAGCTCCACCAATAAATGAGGGAGACTGTGTTCATAGGAAATCTATTCATAGCATCAATGTGTAGGTAACAACTTAATTTTTTCCCTTCTTAAAATCATTGAAGTCATTACTTTTTCCACTAACTAGGTAATATGTGAGGCAACCCAAATCATTACCAATGTTGAGGCAAAATGGCCAGGATCTGTGCATGATGCAAGAATGTACCAGACATTTCAGCAGGGTATGTTTTGCTTTATACAATTGTTTTTTTTTTTTCATTTTTACTACATTTGTGTTGCACACTTCAATCATTACAGGACAGTACAATGGTTACTTGCTGGGGGACAGAGGATACCCTTGTCTGCCCTATTTAATGACACCCTACCCTGAACCTGAGCCTGGACCACAGACACGGTTTAACCTGGCTCATAGCCGAACACAGGCCAGGGTGGAGATGACTATAGGGATCCTCAAATCTCGGTTTCAGTGTCTGCGTGGGCTCCGGGTTAGTCCAGAGAGGGCATGCGACATTATAGTAGCGTGTGTTGTGCTTCACAATATTGCCACTATAAGAGGAGAGAGCCACTTGTATTCAGCCTTGTATTGAGGAAGATGGCCCAGAGGAACACCTACAGATTTTAGAGGCCAACAGAGACAGAAGACTTTTGAGAGACAGGGTCTGTCAAAATCACTTTTATTAATTTTTTTCACTGGTCTTCCAGGTGGTTTATTTCTTTATTTCCTGAAAAACAATAAAATAAAATTCAATAAAATGTTTTTTTATATTGCTTTTTTCACTCACTCACACTCACTCACACACTCACTCACACACTCACTCACTTTTAACATGCAACAGATTATTATTCAGACAAGTTCTCACCTTAAGGCGATGCTCCAGTAATTAAATTTCCAGTGCTGCTTTTTTAATGAGAAGTCTTTTCTCTTCCATTTGAAGCTGTATAAGGTCCATCTCCATGTCACTTTTTCTTATTTGTTTTTGAAGATGGACCTTATACAGCTCCTTTGCTGGCAACTAGGAAGGTGGAAAAAATGTAATGAATGAGATTGTTTGGTCAGACAATAAAATTCAAATATGGACACCTGGACACAAATTCTTACCCTGCTTAGATTGTGTGCTGAGGTTGAAGGACCCTCATCTGTGGGCAAATCCCTAGGTATGTACTGTGAAGGGACAATGACAGTTTGTTACTCTAATGCAAAACGGGGCCATACATTATAATGGTATGCATCATACCTCAGTGGATCTACCAACATTGTCCACTTCTGTCACAGCAGATGTGGTCTCTTCATCGTCATCATCTTCATCCTTCAGGAGAAATATTTAAGTATACATTATCTGGCAAAAAAAATAAAAATACCTAAAAGCAACTAAAAGTACCCGACAACAAATCACTTACAACTGTGACAGACTGTGTTCTTTCTGGAGGGTCCAATAATACAATACATCCATCAGTATCTATAAGAACACACAACCCATTAAATTCTCAATATTATCAAAGAAAATAATACATGAAAAGAGTAACACGTCAGAGTAAGATCACAGTAGCCTATACATCATATACAGTTAAATAAAATAAGCCTACATAAAAATTTATCTTGTTCAAAAAGCCTTTAAGTGACAGAAATAGTAATTTATTAGGACAAAAAAAATGAAAAATCATAGAGTTAAACTTACATTTCACAATTTTTTCACCATCACTTGTGGTGCATGGTGTGTGTGATGAACTGTCCCCTGGAATGCCAGCAACCACTGGTCGCCCTTTATTAAGGGACAGAGCCAGCTCCTCAGATGGGGTGAGGGGAGGTGGTGGTGGACCCCCGCCAGTTAGACGGGCTTCAGTCTTCTTTTTATTAGCTACATGACAGAATGAATATACTAAATCCTGTTATAATAATAGTTCAGTAATTGTGTAATCAAATATGACCTTTTTGCAGAATGTTTTTGTGTTTCATTTTGACTTGGCTTAAAGTTCTTGTGGTTCCAGAAGGATTACACCTTATTAAATAAGAAATATAAATTATTATTTTAAACTAAAGAAATAAATGGCAGGAAAAGTAAATGCTTTCATAGTGATATAACATATTCAAAAGGATGTATAAGTCATACTTCATTATTTTGCATTATAATAAAACGGGAGCCAATACCAAATTTGTAATTAATACACTCATGCATTTACTCTGTCCGTTATTTTTTTGCCAAGCCAACTCTCTTGCTTTAGCGATGCAGCTGTATTGCTTCTTTTTGATATTATTGGCTTAAACTCCTCATAAGCGTGCATTAAAACCTCCAACTCCGCCTTTGTGAACTCCGCCGCTCTCTTTTTTTCGCTTTGAGTTTCCATGGTGACTCGTGAAATCGGCGCTCCATTGAGAATGTCTTTATAAATGCACCGTGCACGCGCATTACCTCTGGGTAACCAGTTGGAGGTTGATTAAACTAACTCTTCTCAGGTGTTTTGGAACCGACATACTCATGGTATGCCTGTTAGGGGTAAATCAACCCAGAGGTTATGATTTATCAAATGGTAAGTTAACCATGCTTTCTGGAATACCCCCCAGTTCTTAGGGTCTGGGATCATGAAGAGATCTGACCATCCTTACAAGCTGCTGATGCGATTTTGATGAAATATTACTTTTTCAGTTTTGGTAATTTTTTATTAGGAAATGTATTATGAATATGAAAATTCATATTTTCTTTTTTGTGTAAGAAGTCATATTTGTGACAAAACATGATTTGTCATGAAAATCTCATCATAAACATGTAAATGAATCGTGTTCAATTGCATGCTGCATGAGTTTTGCACATAATTGCACAATTATCATATTTTTTCTGAGAAACGTCATTTTTTTGTTAGAATATCATCTGTATTGTAAAGATTTATGAAGAAAGTCAAATATTTATCAAAATATGATTTATGTCTTATCTCATCATAAACATGTAATTGTATTGTGGTAAAGTGTATGCTGTATGTCAAAATGAGCCTTGGTTTAAAAAAATCACTTTCCTTTCGTCCTGCGAGGCTGATATCGGCGGAATCGCATTTTCAGCGCCTAAGAAGCTAATTCTTCACAGCACATACACGGCTTTGCCAAACATGAGGTGCTGATGCGCTTTAGATAAATAACTAAACTAAATAACTTTCCACAACTGAATTATTCACTTTTTACATTTTTTAAGTTTTTCATAAAATTATGATTATGAAAATAAAAATTCATATTTTCATAATTAATATTTTTAGGAAGAATTTCATATTTGTGTCAAAACATGATTTGTTATGTCATATACATAACTTGTTTATAATCTAACCCTAACACTAAACCCTAACCCTAACTCTGATTTGTCATGCCACCTTTTGCTTTGTTTTGTTTTGAAAAAAATCTATAGTTTCATAATTACAAAAATATTTGTTTATGAAAAAAGTAATTGTTGTCAAAACATGATTTGTTATGTCACGTTTTTGATTTTCGTTCACTTTTTGCACCTTTTCAGGGAATTTTATGAAATTATACCTTATAATATGGTCATTCATGAAATTATGCTATTTAATAAAAAATTCTTTTTCAAAATTATCATATTATCAAAGAAAAAGTAATATTTTTTTGTGATGTCACATTTGTTTTCCGTTCACTTATTGCCCTTAGTAATGAAACTATGCTAATTCATATTTTAAAAAATAATTTTTTTATTATAACTACCAAATTTTTTTTGAACAACGTCATCTTTTTGTCACACCATGTTCGTTAATGTCACTTTTTTGTCTATTGTTATCTTATTGCCCTTTTAACAGTTATTCAGAAAATTATACTAATTATTATAAAAATCAGACTCTTTTTATGAAAAATAGTTATCAAAACTAAATTTGTCATCACTTTTTATTTTGTCATTCACTAGTTGCACCTTTTAGGGTTTTCAAGAACTTATGCCTTAGAATAGGAAAATTCATATATTCATAATTATCATATTTTTTAAGAAAATGTCAGATTTTTGTTAAAACAAATTGTCATGTCACTTTTTTTGTTCACCAGTTGCACCTTTCAATGTGTATTCATGAAATTATGCTAATGATTATAAAAATTATTATTTTCAAAAGGAAAAAAGTAATATTTTGTCAAAACATGGTTGTCAAGTCACTTTGTCATTTGTCGTTCACTAGTTGCACCTTAAAAGAGATTTTATGAAATTATGCTGAGGAATATAAAATTTCATTTATTCATAATAACTATTGTCGGAGATCAGAACCCATCTCTGAGCAGACACATCACGGGTCTCATTGTTTCAGTTGGTTCCCAATGTAACACTCTTAACCCTATAAAATAAAATTAAATAGACCTCAATAGCTAATGAAAGTGTAGGGTGCCCACCCAATGGCCCAACGACAGAATCCACTGGTGTGGGTGAAGGTATGCTGCGTGTTAGTCTTTCTCTCGCGGCTGTAAAGGATTACTCAAATGGATTGCACTTTGTTACATAAATCCAATTTATAATAAAGATTTAACTTGAATATCTCTAATTCAAGCTGATCACCTTATTGGTTGTACTTCTTCTTTAATTTTAATAGATTATTCTAAGCATTCCGTCTTTTCAGTTACTCATTCATTATAGACCTGGAGCCTTGTGCTTGGCTAACGATATCTGCTCACGGAGGCACATTGGCCAGTCCAAATCTTAGTCAGAGAATAAAACGGTAAACTAATATTCTTCAAGTAGGCCGCTCAATGCGTGCTCATTCATAAAGAACTATTGATTTAGTTACTTGGTCATAACTTGCTAAGTCAGTGATAGCCACTACACATGCTCCCGGATACAAACTTGCCAGACTAAACCTTAGTCAGCGGATATAATGGTAAACTAATATTCTTTAAGAAGTCCGCTTAATACTTGCTCATGCATAAAGAATAATGTATTTAGCCACTTAGTTATAACTTGCTGTCAGTGATAGTCAGAAATCAGAAGGTCCCAGATGTTGTGCTCTATGCTCCATGAGCCTTCAGTTTGTACTATCCTGGTCATAGATCTGCGGTAACACCAGGCTACATAATCAACTAGATATGATTTAGTATATAAGTAGTATTAGTATTGATTTCAGGAAATTTCAGAGTTAATCAAGAATTTAACATTTATTTGCCAGGCAATATTAAATAAACAAATAATAGAAGAAAGTTCCATAACATGATCGGCATAAAATCAAATATTTTAGCAGTGCAGTTTACTAAAGAATTAATAAAGAATCACTATATTTGGCAATAGAGACACACAACGACTAAGTGCATCGCCAAATTTTCTTAAATACCGAAACCATCGGAAATACTTGTAAATTCAAAGTGATAAAAGCTTTGCAAACTCTTTCTTGTGACAGGAGGTGTCAGGGATCCCTCTACATGCTAATCGCTGTCACCTGTCACTCGTTATTATTTCCTTTTATAAATTCCACTTCCAACCCCACTCGCTGTCGGATCTACGTACTCATGCTAGTGTGATCTCCTGGATTCCGGACTGCCAGCATTCCCTGCTGGTTCCTGCACTGTATCCTGATCCATGACTGCCAGCATTCCCCGCTGGTTCCTGTTCCGCGTTCCGATTCGTGACCGCCAGCATTCCCCACTGGTTCCTACTCCGTGTTCCGATCCTTAGGATTATACTTGCATTACGGATTGTACGGACTATTCCTGCATTTATGGATTCTACCCACACTCGTTTTAGACCCTACCCGCTTTGCGGATTATACTCGCATTAAGGACAATACCAACTTTACCAGATGACAACGGCAGACTTCCACTTCAGCGCCCACGGCTCTGGGAAGGCCCTGGACCGGATGGCTGATGTCAGGAGGCGAGCATTCCCCACTGGTTCCTGTTCCGCGTTCTGATTCGTGACCGCCAGCATTCCCCGCTGGTTCCTACTCAGTGTTCCGATCCTTAGGATTATACTTGTGTAGCGTCTGGTGGGTGTCATTTAGATTTCATGTCCAAGACATTCCTTTTAACCTTTGACATCTACATCTCCATCAAAAGGTGAGCACCACGGCTTACACTTTTATTGGATGTTGTGTATTCCACAGTGTCACACCCCTGCCCCAGAAGACACAAAGCCAGCCTCTCCAGCTGATAAGCAGCATTCAACTGATAACACAAGCCACCTTACACAGTACACACACACACACACACACACACACACACACACACACACACACACACATGCGTACACACACACACAAACACACATACACACATATACACATACACCACCCCAAAAGCCAAATAACCCCCTGGCCTCTCTGGTTGAATTCACAGGGACCCTCAAACCATAAAACAATTCATTCTTCTAACTCGACCCCAGTACATCTGTTTGTGACACACACACATATACAGACAGACACAGACCAAAAAGGAGCATTCTTTTATAAATAATTATTTATTATTAATAAATAGAATGTCCCACTTCACACATGACACAAACATACATTTTGTTTGTATCTTCTCCTATAAATGAAGCAAGTGTTTAACTCTACCTCAATAATAGTTACACTCTATAAGGTTTAGTAATATAACTCTGTTTTAATATTGTCTCTACTTTTTGAGTTCAAAGTTGATTTAAAATGATCTTCTCTTTATTGTTTCTTTACTAACAAGAGTACATTGTATACACCAGAATAAAATGTTGTATTAACATAAGTTATACCTTAAATACTGCTAAAAGGTGCAATAAGTGAACGAAAAATGAAAAGGCAAATGAAATGACAAATCATGTTTTGACAAAAATGTGACTTTTCATGAATAAATGACTGTAATAAGGACAATATACATTTTTATATTCTGAATCATAATTTTATGATAAACCAATAAAAGGTGCAATATACATGTTTATATTGTTAAACTACATTTTATGAAAAATTGCTAAAAGGTGCAATAAGTGAGCCAAAAAATAAGGTGACGACAAATCCAGTTTTGACAAAAATGACTTTCTGTTCATAATATGACCATTATTAAAAATTTTATTTTCATATTCTTAAGCATAATTTAATGACAAACAGTTAAAAGGTCAAAACGAAAAATTGCTAAAAGGTGCAATAAGTGACTACAAAAACAAAAGGGTGACATGACAAATCCTGTTTTGACAAAAATCAGACTTTTTTTCATATGATAGTTATGTAGAAAAATTTAAATTTTCATATTCCTAAGCATAATTTCATGACAAACCGTTAACAAGTGCAAATAACTGAATGAAAAATAAGTGACATGACAAATCCTGTCTTGACAAAAATATGACGTCATGAATAAATATGACTGTAATTATGATTATAATTATCATTTTTATATTGGTAAACAAAATTTTATGAAACATTTCTAAAAAGGTGCAATAAGTAAACAAAAAATTAACAAATTAGAAATATATTTTGACAAATATGACGTTTTTCATAATAAAATATGATGAAAATATGAATTTACATATTCTTATGCATAATTTCATGAAAATCCGTTTAAAGGTGCATAAATTAAAACGTATAATGACAAATCACTTTCACAGAAATATAATTTTTTGTCATAAACCATATGATAGTAATTATAAAAACAATGAATTTACCTATTCTGAAACATAATTTCACTACAAACCGTTAAAAGGTGAAATACCTAAACGAGAAATGAAAAGGTGACATGACAAATCATGTCTTGTCTAAAATGTTACTTTTTTCATCAAAACATAATTATGAAAACATTTTATAATTATGTTTTCATCAAAACATAATTATGAAAACATTTTATAATTAAATATTCATTGAAAACCACTTAAAGATGCAATAAGTGACCAAAATATGTGAGATGGCAAATCATGTTTTGACAATAATATGACTATTTTCACAAAAAAATATAGTTATGAAAATCTGAATCATCTGGTCATATTTTTAAGCAGAATTTCATGAAAATCTGTTAAAAAGTGCAATAAGTGAACAAAATATGAAAAAATTACACGTTTTTACAGAAATATAAAACTTTGTCATAAACCATAAGTATATAATAAGTAAAAAAGTACAAAATATAAAATTTAATATCCTGAGCATAATTTCAAGAAAAAATGCTAAAAGGTGCAACAAGTGAACGAATAAAAAGTGACATGACAAATCATGTTGTAATTTTAAAAAATTATAAAAAAATCCGAAAAATTATAAAAATAAGAATTTTCATATTCTTAAGCAAGATTTCATGACAATACGTTTAAAGGTGCAATATGTGAACGAAATACTAAAAGGTGACTTGTTAAATCATGTTTTCACAAAAATATAAATTTTTGTCCCACAAATATGATAATGAAAAAATACATTTTATTATTCTTAATCATAATCTAATTTAATTTCAATAATTTTTTGTCCAAAAAATTCTTTTTAAATATGATGTTTATGAAAAATTTTAATTTTTCAATAAAGCTGCAAATAACAACGAAAAAGTCCTGTTTTGATAAAAAAAAAAATGACTTTTCATTAATAAATGACTGTATTTATGAAAATATACATTTTTATATTGTTAAACAAAATTTTATGAAAAATTGCTAAAAGGTGCAATAAGTGAGTGAAAAAAAGGTGACATGACAAATCCTGTTTTGACAAAAATATGACTTTTTTACATGATAGATATAAAAAATTATTTTCATATTCTTAAGCATAATTTCATGACAAACCGTTAAAAGGTGCAAATAACTGAAAGAAAAAGAAGTGACATGACAAATCCTGTTTTGACAAAAATATGTCTTTTTTCATAAATTTATTATGAAAATCTGAATTTTTATATTCTTAAGCATAGTTTTATTAGAAAAGCTTTTAAAAAAAGTCCAATATGTGAGCAAAAAGTGACAACGTTCTTAAATAAAATTTTCTTTTATAAATAAATATGCTAGATGTTATGAAAATATTAATTTGTATCTTCATTAGCAGAATTTCATAAAAATAAACATTACAAGGTGTAATAAATGAACGAAAAACAAAGAAATTAGGAATATATTTGAACAAAAAAAAAATTCTATAATAAAATATGATGATGAAAATATGAATTTTCATATTCTTAAGCATAGTTTCATGAAAATCAGCTTAAAGGTGCATAAAGAGAATGAAAAACGAAAAAGTGTCATGTCACTAAAAAAATATTTTTCGGCATAAAGAATATGATAAGAATAATGAAACAATAAATTTCCTTATTCTAAAGCACAATTTCATTACAAACTGTTAAAAGGTGCAATAACTGAACGAGAAACGAAAATGTGACGACAAATCATGTCTAACTTTTTTCATGAAAATATGAATTTTACATTTTTAATAACATATTAATTGAAAACCACTTAAAGATGCAATAAGTGACCAAAAAAGGTGAGATGACAAATCATGTTTTGACAATAATACGACTATTTTTACAAAAAAATTGATAATGAAAATCTTCATTGTCATATTCTTAAGCAAAATTTCATGACAATTTATTTCTATTTGTATAGTGCTTTCAACAATAAGCATTGTCTCAAAGCAGCTTCACACAGATAATGTGGTGATAAAAAATGAATATGTTCTTTATAATTAAGTTTGTCCCTGATGAGCAAGCCGGTGGCGACTGTGGCAAGGAAAAACTCCCCGAGATGGCATAAGGAAGAAACCTTGAGAGGAACCAGAATCAAGAGGGAACCCATCCTCGTCTGGGTTGCACCGAATGTCCATTTATTGCAGAGGAACTACCACTGAAACGCCGCCTCGGTCTCCTGAACCCGCCAGCAATCGCCCTTACCTACAGCGTTACCAGGTCAGGCCAGGAGGGGACACCATGGCGCTCAGAAGGAAGCTCGCATCATCCCCCATAGCAGGCCAGCCTGGTATGCCTGCAACACACTCATCGTGTGGAAGCAACCTGTAGCCTGACCTGCCGCGTTGCCCTACCCACCAGTGCCATGCGGCTCTTCGTAGGCAAACCGATAGCCGTCACAGACGCAACACTCGGGGAGAGATAGCTAGCTAGCATCTCTACCACAAGCGGCATCGTCCCGTAGCCGCGCCACTTAGCTCCAATAACATTCGCACCCAGCGAGAAACATCGGAAAGCACGCGCGCACACGGGCCTCCCAGGACCTCCCAGGACCCAGACACCTCGGTGCGCAGATCAGGGAAGGCGCTGAGGCTGTGACACATGGCGCAGAAAATGCTCATCCAGCTCACTGGGTGCGCGCTGCTTCTGCTACATGACCGGCTAGATCCAGCTCAGACCGGCCCGTGCCACGACCTCAAGGAGCTCCACGTACAGCACAGGCTGTGAGGAGTCCGCAGGCTCGCCAGCATCCATCATCTCATCCTCCTTGTAGAGAGAGACATGCAATGCTGCGCCGCACCAGGAGAAGAAGCAGCCGCCAGGCATGCTTCCCCTAATTTCCCGAAATTTCATCCACCTCGGAGGAAGAAATACGGAGCACCGCGTCTCACACACACCGGGAAAAGAACCGTTTCCAAACGAGCGCTCTCCCCGGGGAACGGGAGCTCGGCTAGCAGCCGGGAGTGCATAGCCACACGGCACCATCGAGAGCCGAAGCCTCGAGGGAGAGCGTTCACCTCGGAGAGCGCTCTCTGAAATTCTCCCACCTCAGGGAGGAAGAATACGGAGCACCGCGTCACACGCACTGGGAAAAGAACCATTTCCAAACGAGCGCTCTCCCCGGGGGACGGGAGCTCAGCTAGCAGCCGGGAGCGCATAGCCACGCGGCTAAAATGCTAACAGCCAATACCTTCGAGAGCCGAATCTGCGAGGGAGAGCGCTCACCTCGGAGAGCGCTCCCCGAAAATTCCCCCACCTCAGAGGAAGAATACGGAGCACCGCGTCACACACACCGGAGAAGGAACCGCCAAACGAGCGCAATCCCCGAGGAACGGGAGCTCGCCTCGCAGCCGGGAGCGCATAGCCGCACGGCTAAAATGCTAATTTTGCTAAATGCTAATTTTAACTCATTACATTTTTACACAAATATCTGTACTTTTTACTTCTTACATTTTCAAAACCGGCTCGTTACTTTAGTTTTAATCCATTGATTTGGTGAAATAATTTTTTTTTTCACTGCGCGCTGATTTCAGCCGAACAACCGATTTCCTGTTACTGTGTGTCTTTTTTAATCCGCTGGTGTATAAAGCCCTGACTCTCACTCTTTACGAAGATAAGAATCAGCAGGCAGAAACAATTAATTTCCATATTAAAAAGCATAATTTCATTACAAACCGTTAAAAGGTGCAATAACTAAACGAGAAACCAAAAGGTGGCATGACAAATCATGTCTTGTCTAAAATATTACTTTTTTCATAAAAACATAATTATAAAAATATGAATGTTCTATTTAATAATAAAATATGAATTGAAAAACACTTAACGATGCAATAAGTAACCAAAAATGGTGAGCTGACAAATCATGTTTTAACAATAATATGAATAATTTCACAAAAAATTTGATAGTTATGAAAATCTGCATTGTCATATTCTTAAGCAAAATTTCATGTCAATCCATTTAAAGGTGGAAGAAGTGAACGAAAACCGAAAAGGTGAATTGTCAAATCATGTTTTGACAAAAATGTAATGTTTGTCCTTCAAAAATTATATTTCTGAAAAAAGAAATTTTCATATTATTAATAATAATTTCATTCGGTTTCAATCAAGTTTTGAGAAAAATATTTTTTTTTATATGATTATTATTATGAACATTAGAATTTTCATATTCTTAAGCTTAATTTCTTGACAAACCGTAAAAAGGGGCAAAAACCTGAACGAAAAAAATCCTGTTTTGACAAAAATATGAGTTTTCATAATTAAATATGACTTATAATGAAAATATTAATTTTCATATTGTTAAACAAAATTTATTGACCACCCATAAAAGGTGCAATAAGTGACCAAAAAAAAGAGTGACATGACAAATCCTGTTTTGACAAAAATATGACTTTTTTTCACAATATGATAATTATAAAAAAATTTATTTCAATTTTCAAATGCTTGACTGGCAGTCTAGTGGTTAGGATGCACTCGTAGTGCCAGTCCCAAGCCTGGATAAATGGGGAGGGTTGCGTTAGGAAGGGCATCCAGCATAAAAACCAAATCGAACATGCGGACCATGAATACGGATGATCCGCTGTGGCGACCAAAATGAGAGAAGCCGAAATAACGTTTTTTTTATTCTTGAGCATAATTTCATGACAAATAACTAAATAAAAAAGAAGTGACAAGACAGAGCCTGTTTTGACAAAAATATGACTTTTCATGAATAAATTTTACTGTATTTATGAAAATATAAATGTTCATATTGTTAAACAAAATTTTATGAAACATTGCTAAAAGATGCAATAAGTGACCAAAAAATTAAAAGGTGAAAAGACAAATTTGACTTTTCATTAATTATTACAGTTTTTCTCAACTGCTTTCAGTCATTTCTCACAACAGAACTGCATTTCTCAAAACTACTCGTCCCACCGTCAGAACCTGTTGTCAGTTCTTCACATCATATCAGCAATGTCTTGTTGTTTTCATCAATTTGCAATTACTTTTGGACAACATGCAAATGGTTCTGTACATCTGTCAGCTGCTTTTGACAATTTTTGTTGCTTTTGTCCTGCTGTGCAAAATACCTTGTTCTGGTTCTCAGCTGAAATGTCACAACCACCAAACCAATTAGTCTTTTTCTCAGGTTGGAAGTCTGTACAATCAAAATGAGAGAACAAGTTCTCAGAATTGTATGTCTGTACAGATTTCTACAAATTGTGAGTACATGTTTGCTAAGAAATATGTCCAGAATTGACAAATTGCTCTCAGGTGAGTCTTCACAGCATCTCCTTACATTCTTAGACAATCTCTATAGAAATGTAATTCCTGAAGATGAGAGGGACCTCAATCGAGATGATCTACCAAAGTATGTAATAATTTGTGACGTCAGTTTGCATCACTCTGACAACATCAGGCAGTGGTTTGTCCACCACCGCAGGATGCTGATTAAATTCCTTTCACCCTACTCCCCGTTCCTAAACCCAATTAAAGAGTTTTTCTCGGCTTGGAGGTGGAAGGTTTATGATCATCAGCCACATAAGCGGATGACACTGTTGGCTGCCATGGATGCAGCATGTGAGGACATCTCAGCAGATGCATGCAGAGGCTGGATTAGGCACTCAAGAAGATTCTTTCCATCGTTCATAACAAGGGAAAATACATGTTGTGCTGTGAATGAGAATCTGTGGCCCAACACACAGGATGCATAGGAAAACTGCCACGTAATTTCACCTTTACCTTCTGTTGTACATGTATAGTTTTTCCCACTTTGTCTTTTTCAGGTTTCCATTTGTCGGTAAATAGCCTATGTGTTGTTTCCTTTGTTTTCTGTATGTAAGTACCACTATTGACAGTACAGTAAAAATGTGAATACAGTCTGATCTTTTGTTTCGATTCTTCCATATACTTTTACATGGGTCGATGTTGATTGGTTAGATGAGGTTAGATGGAGTCAATCACAAAAATTATCTCTTCATACCATGTAAATTACTGTAACACCTAGTTGATGCACAATAGTTTGCAAGAGTAACTTCTATTTTTACCGGAGGGACACTGTAAATTATGGCACACACCAGTATGGTAATTTAGTGGTTTAGTCATCAAAACATGACTTGAGTATAATTTAAATAACTAAAACTAAGTATGATGTTCTACTGACAACATGACTAATATATTTGCCTGTCACGTTCACATTGTTGAAAAAATGACATGGGATTCTGCTGCCTCTGACACAATGATTGATGAAAAAACACGCTTTTGCACGATAGACAAAGCATTTTGAGCAGGTGACGCGTATTTTCCGGTTATCCACTATGTTGTGCAGTTTGTACGTGTTGTTTTGAGAAATGCACTTGGAGATCTGCAAACTTCAATTCTGATCTGAGAAATGACTGAAAGCAGTTGAGAAAAACTGTACTATGACTGTAATTAAGACTGTTTGAATTTTAATATTCTTCTTCTACTTTTGGCTGCTCCCATTAAGGGTCGCCACAGCGGATCATCCATCTCCATACTACCTGTCCTCTACATCTGCCTCTTTCACACCAACTACCTGCATGTCTTTCCTCACCACATCTATGAACCTCCCCCTTGGTCTTCCTCTTTTCCTCCTTCCTGGCGGCTCCATCCTCAGCATTCTCCTACCAATATAACTCATGTCCCTCCTCTGCACATGTCCAAACCATCTCAAAATACTGCTCAAAATACTCCCTCCATCTTCTCAACACACTCTCCTCACTAGTCAACACATTTCCATCTACATCCTTTATTGCTCTTACTTGCAACACATCCTTACCAGCTCGGTCTCTCTGCCTGGCCAATCGGTACAAATCCTTTTCTCCTTCCTTAGTGTTGAAGAGAAAGAAAAATAAGAAGGAGAGAAAGGAAGGAAAGTCAGGTTAAACTTCAAATTAATCACATCCTAACTGAGAAATCGTCACGGAAATTTAAATTCGGGTTTCAAACTTACAAACTTTCAAAAATAGGAATTTTCATATTCTTAATCATAATTTTATAAAAACTGTTGAACACAGCTAAAAGTGAATGTGAATGGGTTAGAAATTCATCAAAATTAAAACTTTAGCACATATCTCGCAAAGCTTTCCACGTGCTGTCAAGAATGAGTTTCTGAGCCTGTGAACATGCAATTCAACATGGCTCAGGATTCTAGGACGACTTGAAAGCGGTTTTTTAAACCAAGAGTGTTTGCACAAACAGCATGCACTTGCCCATGACCATTTTACATATTTATAATGAGATTTTACAAAACAAAACATTTTCTGATAAAAATGATATTTTTTACACAAATATTGTAGTGGTTTCAAAAATATGAATTTTCATATTCATAATCATAATTTTATAAAAACTGTTGAACACATCTAAAAGTGAATGTTAATGGGTTAGAAATTTATCAAAATTAAAACAGCGGCACATATCTCGCAAAACTTTCCACGTGCTGTCAATAATGAGTTTTTGGAACTGTGAAAATGCAATTCCACAAGTCTCAGGCATCTAGGACGAAGAATAAGCGGTTTTTCGAACAAAGTGTATTTGCACAAACAGGATGCTCTTGCTCAGACAAAACATTTTCTGATCAAAACATGATATTTTTCACATAAATATTGTACTGGTTTCAAAAATATGAGTTTCCATATTCCTAATCATAATTTCAAAAAACTATTGAAAAAAGCTAAAAGTGAATGTAAATGGCTTAGAAATTCATAATTCATCAAAATCAAACAACAGCACATATCTCGCAAAGCTTTCCACGTGCTGTTAAGAATGAGTTTCTGAGCCTGTGAAAATCCAATTTCGCAAGTCTCAGGCATCTAGGACGAAGAATAAGCGGTTTTTCGAACCAAGCGTATTTGCACAAACAGGATGCACTTGCCCATGATCATTTTACATATTTACAATGAGATATGACAAAACAACACATTTTCTGAACAAAATATGATATTTTTCACATAAATATTGTATTGGTTTCGAAAATATGAATTTGCATATTCAGCTTTTTTTTTTTTTTTACTGTTGAACACAGCTAAAAGTGAATGTAAATGGGTTAAAAATTCATCAAATTTAAAACAGCAGCACATATATTAGAAAGCTTTCCACGTACTGTTAAGAATGAGTTTCTGAGCCTGTGAAAATGCAATTCCGCACGTCTCAGGCTTCTAGGACGACTTGAAAGCGGTTTTTCGAACCAAGAGTATTTGCACAAACAGCATGCACTTGCCCATGACCATTTTACATATTTATAATGAGATTTTACAAAACAAAACATTTTCTGATAAAAATAAGCTATTTTTCACATAAATATTGTACTGGTTTCAAAAATATGAATTTTCATAATCATAATCATAATTTTATAAAAACAGCTAAAAGTGAATGTAAATGGCTTAGAAATTCATAATTCATCAAAATCAAACAACAGCACATATTTTGCAAAGCTTTTTACATGCTGTCAAGAATGAGTTTTGGAGGACAAGAGAAAGCGGTTTTTCGAACCACGTGTGTTTGCAGAAACAGCATGCACTTGCCCGTGATGATTTTACATATTTATTTTGAGATAAGCCATAACAAAACATTTTCTGAACAAAATATGATATTTTTCACATAAAATTGTAGTGGTTTCAAAATATGAATTTTCATTTTCATAATCATAATTTTATAAAACTGTTGAACACAGCTAAAAGTGAATGTAAATGGGTTAAAATTCATCAAAATTAAAACAGCAGCACATATATTAGAAAGCGTTCCACGTGCTGTCAATAATGAGTTTCTGAGCCTGTGAAAATGCAATTCCACAAGTCTCAGGCTTCTAGGACGAAGAAAGCGGTTTTTCGAACCAAGAGTATTTGCACAAACAGCATGCACTTGCCCATGATCATTTTACATATTTATAATGAGATATGACAAAACAAAACATTTTCTGAACAAAATATGATATTTTTCACATAAATATTGTAGTGGTTTCAAAATATGAATTTTCATATTCATAATCATAATTTTATAAAACTGTTGAACACAGCTAAAAGTGAATGTAAATGGGTTAGAAATTCATCAAAATTAAACCAGCAGCACATATGTTAGAAAGCGTTCCACGTGCTGTTAAGAATGAGTTTCTGAGCCTGTGAAAATGCAATTCCACATGTCTCAGGCATCTAGGACGAAGAATAAGCGGTGTTTCGAACCAAGAGTATTTGCACAAACAGGATGCACTTGCTCAGACAAAACATTTTCTGATCAAAACATGATATTTTTCACATAATTATAGTTATTTCAAAATATGAATTTTCATTTTCATAATCATAATCATAATCATAATCATAATCATAATCATAATTTTATAAAACTGTTGAACACAGCTAAAAGTGAATGTTAATGGGTTAGAAATTCATCAAAATTAAAACTGCAGCACATATCTCGCAAAGCTTTCCACGTGCTGTCAATAATGAGTTTCTGAGCCTGTGAAAATCCAATTTCGCAAGTCTCAGGCTTCTGGGACGACGTGAAAGCGGTTTTTCGAACCAAGTGTATTTGCACAAACAGCATGCACTTGCCCATGATCAGTTTACATATTTATAATGAGATATGACAAAACAACACATTTTCTGAACAAAATATGATATTTTTCACATAAATATTGTATCGGTTTCAAAATATGAATTTTCATATTCATAATCATAATTTTATAAAACTGTTGAACACAGCTAAAAGTGAATGTAAATGGGTTAAAAATTCATCAAATTTAAAACAGCAGCACATATATTAGAAAGCGTTCCACGTGCTGTTAAGAATGAGTTTCTGAGCCTGTGAAAATGCAATTCCGCACGTCTCAGGCTTCTAGGACGACTTGAAAGCGGTTTTTCGAACCAAGAGTATTTGCACAAACAGCATGCACTTGCCCATGACCATTTTACATATTTATAATGAGATTTTACAAAACAAAACATTTTCTGATAAAAATATGATATTTTTCACATAAATATTGTAGTGGTTTCAAAAATATGAATTTTCATATTCATAATCATAATTTTATAAAAACATCTAAAAGTGAATGTAAATGGCTTAGAAATTCATAATTCATCAAAATCAAACAACAGCACATATTTTGCAAAGCCTTGTACTTGCTGTCAATAATGAGTTTTGGAGGACAAGAGAAAGCGGTTTTTCGAACCACGTGTGTTTGCAGAAACAGCATGCACTTGCCCGTGATGATTTTACATATTTATTTTGAGATAAGCCATAACAAAACATTTTTTTAACAAGATATGATATTTTTCACATAAAATTGTAGTGGTTTCAAAATATGAATTTTCATTTTCATAATCATAATTTTATAAAAACTGTTGAACACAGCTAAAATTGTATGTAAATGGGTTCGAAATTCATCAAAATTAAAACAGCAGCACATATCTCGCAAAACGTTCCACGTGCTGTCAATAACGAGTATTTGAGGCTGTGAAAATGCAATTCCACAAGTTTTAGGCATCTAGGACGAAGAATAAGCGGTTTTTCGAACCAAGCGTATTTGCACAAACAGGATGCACTTGCCCATGATCATTTTACATATTTATAATGAGATATGACAAAACAAAACATTTTCTGAACAAGATATATTTTTCACCTAAAAATCGTAGAGGGTTCAAAAATAAATATTTTCATATCCATAATCATAATTTTATAAAAACTGTTGAACACAGCTAAAAGTGATTGTAAATGGGTTAGAAATTCATCAAAATTAAACCAGCAGCACATATGTTAGAAAGCGTTCCACGTGCTGTTAAGAATGAGTTTTGGAGGACAAGAGAAAGCGGTTTTTCGAACCAAGTATTTGCACAAACAGCATGCACTTGCCCATGACCATTTTACATATTTATAATGAGATATGATATACAAACATTTTCTGATCAAAACATGATATTTTTCACATAAATATTGTACTGGTTTCAAAAATATGAATTTTCATAATCATAATCATAATTTTATAAAAACAGCTAAAAGTGAATGTTAATGGGTTAGAAATTCATCAAAATTAAAACTGCAGCACATATCTCGCAAAGCTTTCCACGTGCTGTCAATAATGAGTTTCTGAGCCTGTGAAAATCCAATTTCGCAAGTCTCAGGCTTCTGGGACGACGTGAAAGCGGTTTTTCGAACCAAGTGTATTTGCACAAACAGCATGCACTTGCCCATGATCAGTTTACATATTTATAATGAGATATGACAAAACAAAACATTTTCTGACAAAATATGATATTTTTCACATAAATATTGTATTTCAAAATATGAATTTTCATATTCATAATCATAATTTTATAAAACTGTTGAACACAGCTAAAAGTGAATGTAAATGGGTTAGAAATTCATCAAAATTAAAACAGCAGCACATATATTAGAAAGCGTTCCACGTGCTGTTAAGAATGAGTTTCTGAGCCTGTGAAAATGCAATTCCACAAGTCTCAGGCTTCTAGGACGACTTGAAAGCGGTTTTTCGAACCAAGCGTATTTGCACAAACAGGATGCACTTGCCCATGATCAGTTTACATATTTATAATGAGATTTTACAAAACAAAACATTTTTAACAAGATATGATATTTTTCACATAAATATTGTACTGGTTTCAAAATATGATATTTTTCACATAAATATTGTAGTGGTTTCAAAATATGAATTTTCATATCATAATCATAATTTTATAAAAACATCTAAAAGTGAATGTAAATGGCTTAGAAATTCATAATTCATCAAAATCAAACAACAGCACATATTTTGCAAAGCTTTTTACATGCTGTCAAGAATGAGTTTTGGAGGACAAGAGAAAGCGGTTTTTCGAACCACGTGTGTTTGCAGAAACAGCATGCACTTGCCCGTGATGATTTTACATATTTATTTTGAGATAAGCCATAACAAAACATTTTTTTAACAAGATATGATATTTTTCACATAAAATTCGTAGTGGTTTCTAAAATATGAATTTTCATTTTCATAATCATAATTTTATAAAAACTGTTGAACACAGCTAAAATTGTATGTAAATGGGTTCGAAATTCATCAAAATTAAAACAGCGGCACATATCTCGCAAAACGTTCCACGTGCTGTCAATAACGAGTATTTGAGGCTGTGAAAATGCAATTCCACAAGTTTTAGGCATCTAGGACAAAGAATAAGCGGTTTTTCGAACCAAGCGTATTTGCACAAACAGGATGCACTTGCCCATGATCATTTTACATATTTATAATGAGATATGACAAAACAAAACATTTTCTGAACAAGATATATTTTTCACCTAAAAATCGTAGAGGGTTCAAAAATAAATATTTTCATATCCATAATCATAATTTTATAAAAACTGTTGAACACAGCTAAAAGTGAATGTAAATGGGTTAGAAATTCATCAAAATTAAACCAGCAGCACATATGTTAGAAAGCGTTCCACGTGCTGTTAAGAATGAGTTTCTGAGCCTGTGAAAATGCAATTCCAAGTCTCAGGCTTCTAGGACGAAGAAAGCGGTGTTTCGAACCAAGAGTATTTGCACAAACAGGATGCACTTGCTCAGACAAAACATTTTCTGATCAAAACATGATATTTTTCACATAAATATTGTACTGGTTTCAAAAATATGAATTTTCATAATCATAATCATAATTTTATAAAAACAGCTAAAAGTGAATGTTAATGGGTTAGAAATTCATCAAAATTAAAACTGCAGCACATATCTCGCAAAGCTTTCCACGTGCTGTCAATAATGAGTTTTGAGCCTGTGAAAATGCAATTCCAAGTCTCAGGCTTCTGGGACGACGTGAAAGCGGTTTTTCGAACCAAGTGTATTTGCACAAACAGCATGCACTTGCCCATGATCAGTTTACATATTTATAATGAGATATGACAAAACAACACATTTTCTGAACAAAATATGATATTTTTCACATAAATATTGTATCGGTTTCGAAAATATGAATTTTCATATTCATCATTTTTTTTTTTTTTAAACTGTTGAACACAGCTAAAAGTGAATGTAAATGGGTTAAAAATTCATCAAATTTAAAACAGCAGCACATATATTAGAAAGCGTTCCACGTGCTGTTAAGAATGAGTTTCTGAGCCTGTGAAAATGCAATTCCGCACGTCTCAGGCTTCTAGGACGACTTGAAAGCGGTTTTTCGAACCAAGAGTATTTGCACAAACAGCATGCACTTGCCCATGACCATTTTACATATTTATAATGAGATTTTACAAAACAAAACATTTTCTGATAAAAATATGATATTTTTCACATAAATATTGTAGTGGTTTCAAAAATATGAATTTTCATATTCATAATCATAATTTTATAAAAACATCTAAAAGTGAATGTAAATGGCTTAGAAATTCATAATTCATCAAAATCAAACAACAGCACAAATTTCGCAAAGCCTTTTTACATGCTGTCAAGAATGAGTTTTGGAGGACAAGAGAAAGCGGTTTTTCGAACCACGTGTGTTTGCAGAAACAGCATGCACTTGCCCGTGATGATTTTACATATTTATTTTGAGATAAGCCATAACAAAACATTTTTTTAACAAGATATGATATTTTTCACATAAAATTGTAGTGGTTTCAAAATATGAATTTTCATTTTCATAATCATAATTTTATAAAAACTGTTGAACACAGCTAAAATTGTATGTAAATGGGTTCGAAATTCATCAAAATTAAAACAGCGGCACATATCTCGCAAAACGTTCCACGTGCTGTCAATAACGAGTATTTGAGGCTGTGAAAATGCAATTCCACAAGTTTTAGGCATCTAGGTCAAAGAATAAGCGGTTTTTTGAACCAAGCGTATTTGCACAAACAGGATGCACTTGCCTATGATCATTTTACATATTTATAATGAGATTTTACAAAACAAAACATTTTCTGATAAAAATATGATATTTTTCACATAAATATTGTAGTGGTTTCAAAAATATGAAATTTCATATTCATAATCATAATTTTATAAAAACATCTAAAAGTGAATGTAAATGGCTTAGAAATTCATAATTCATCAAAATCAAACAACAGCACAAATTTCGCAAAGCCTTTTTACATGCTGTCAAGAATGAGTTTTGGAGGACAAGAGAAAGCGGTTTTTCGAACCACGTGTGTTTGCAGAAACAGCATGCACTTGCCCGTGATGATTTTACATATTTATTTTGAGATAAGCCATAACAAAACATTTTTTTAACAAGATATGATATTTTTCACATAAAATTCGTAGTGGTTTCAAAAATATGAATTTTCATTTTCATAATCATAATTTTATAAAAACTGTTGAACACAGCTAAAATTGTATGTAAATGGGTTCGAAATTCATCAAAATTAAAACAGCGGCACATATCTCGCAAAACGTTCCACGTGCTGTCAATAACGAGTATTTGAGGCTGTGAAAATGCAATTCCACAAGTTTTAGGCATCTAGGACAAAGAATAAGCGGTTTTTCGAACCAAGCGTATTTGCACAAACAGGATGCACTTGCCCATGATCATTTTACATATTTATAATGAGATATGACAAAACAAAACATTTTCTGAACAAGATATATTTTTCACATAAAATTCGTAGTGGTTTCAAAATATGAATTTTCATTTTCATAACCATAATCATAATTTTATAAAAACTGTTGAACACAGCTAAAAGTGAATGTAAATGGGTTAGAAATTCATCAAAATTAAACCAGCAGCACATATGTTAGAAAGCGTTCCACGTGCTGTTAAGAATGAGTTTCTGAGCCTGTGAAAATGCAATTCCACATGTCTCAGGCATCTAGGACGAAGAATAAGCGGTGTTTCGAACCAAGAGTATTTGCACAAACAGGATGCACTTGCTCAGACAAAACATTTTCTGATCAAAACATGATATTTTTCACATAAATATTGTACTGGTTTCAAAAATATGAATTTTCATAATCATAATCATAATTTTATAAAAACAGCTAAAAGTTAATGGGTTAGAAATTCATCAAAATTAAAACTGCAGCACATATCTCGCAAAGCTTTCCACGTGCTGTCAATAATGAGTTTCTGAGCCTGTGAAAATCCAATTTCGCAAGTCTCAGGCTTCTGGGACGACGTGAAAGCGGTTTTTCGAACCAAGTGTATTTGCACAAACAGCATGCACTTGCCCATGATCAGTTTACATATTTATAATGAGATATGACAAAACAACACATTTTCTGAACAAAATATGATATTTTTCACATAAATATTGTATCGGTTTCAAAAATATGAATTTTCATATTCATAATCATAATTTTATAAAAACATCTAAAAGTGAATGTAAATGGGTTAAAATTCATCAAAATTAAAACAGCACATATTTGCAAAGCCTTATATCTGCTTTTAAAATGAGTTTCTCAGCCGTTGAAAATGCGATTCTGCAAGTCTCAGGCTTCTAGGACGAAGAAAGCGGTTTTTCGAACCAAGAGTATTTGCACAAACAGCATGCACTTGCCCATGACCATTTTACATATTTATAATGAGATTTTACAAAACAAAACATTTTCTGAACAAAATATGATATTTTTCACATAAATATTGTAGTGGTTTCAAAATATGAATTTTCATATTCATAATCATAATTTTATAAAACAGCTAAAAGTGAATGGGTTAGAAATTCATAATTCATCAAAATCAAACAACAGCACAAATTTCGCAAAGCCTTTTTACATGCTGTCAAGAATGAGTTTTGGAGGACAAGAGAAAGCGGTTTTTCGAACCAAGTGTATTTGCACAAACAGCATGCACTTGCCCGTGATGATTTTACATATTTATTTTGAGATAAGCCATAACAAAACATTTTCTGACAAAATATGATATTTTTCACATAAAATTATAGTTATTTCAAAAATATGAATTTTCATATTCATAATCATAATTTTATAAAACTGTTGAACACAGCTAAAAGTGAATGTAAATGGGTTCGAAATTCATCAAAATTAAAACAGCAGCACATATGTTAGAAAGCGTTCCACGTGCTGTCAATAACGAGTATTTGAGGCTGTGAAAATGCAATTCCACAAGTCTCAGGCATCTAGGACGAAGAATAAGCGGTTTTTCGAACCAAGCGTATTTGCACAAACAGGATGCACTTGCCCATGATCATTTTACATATTTATAATGAGATATGACAAAACAAAACATTTTCTGAACAAAATATGATATTTTTCACATAAAATTCGTAGTGGTTTCAAAATATGAATTTTCATTTTCATAATCATAATCATAATTTTATAAAAACTGTTGAACACAGCTAAAAGTGAATGTAAATGGGTTAGAAATTCATCAAAATTAAACCAGCAGCACATATGTTAGAAAGCGTTCCACGTGCTGTTAAGAATGAGTTTCTGAGCCTGTGAAAATGCAATTCCACATGTCTCAGGCATCTAGGACGAAGAATAAGCGGTGTTTCGAACCAAGAGTATTTGCACAAACAGGATGCACTTGCTCAGACAAAACATTTTCTGATCAAAACATGATATTTTTCACATAAATATTGTACTGGTTTCAAAAATATGAATTTTCATAATCATAATCATAATTTTATAAAAACAGCTAAAAGTGAATGTTAATGGGTTAGAAATTCATCAAAATTAAAACAGCAGCACATATTTGCAAAGCCTTGTACTTGCTGTCAATAATGAGTTTTGAGCCTGTGAAAATGCAATTCGCAAGTCTCAGGCTTCTAGGACGAAGAAAGCGGTTTTTCGAACCAAGTGTATTTGCACAAACAGCATGCACTTGCCCATGATCATTTTACATATTTATAATGAGATATGACAAAACAAAACATTTTCTGAACAAAATATGATATTTTTCACATAAATATTGTATGGTTTCAAAATATGAATTTTCATATTCATAATCATAATTTTATAAAACTGTTGAACACAGCTAAAATTGTATGTAAATGGGTTAGAAATTCATCAAATTTAAAACAGCAGCACATATATTAGAAAGCGTTCCACGTGCTGTTAAGAATGAGTTTCTGAGCCTGTGAAAATGCAATTCCGCAAGTCTCAGGCTTCTAGGACGAGAAAGCGGTTTTTCGAACCAAGTATTTGCACAAACAGCATGCACTTGCCCATGATCATTTTACATATTTATAATGAGATTTTACAAAACAAAACATTTTCTGAACAAAATATGATATTTTTCACATAAATATTGTAGTGGTTTCAAAATATGAATTTTCATTTTCATAATCATATTTTCATAAAACTACCAAAAGTATCAAGTATGAATTTCTAAATGGGTTAGAAATTCATAATTAATCCAAATCAAAACATCAGCAAATATTTTGCAAAGCCTTATATCTGCTTTTAAAATGAGTTTCTGAGCCTGTGAAAATGCAATTCCACAAGTTTTAGGCATCTAGGACGAAGAAAGCGGTTTTTCGAAACAAGCGTATTTGCACATACAGCATGCTCTTGCACGTTATAATTTTACATGTTTATAATGAGATATGATATACAAACATTTTCTGAACAAGATATGATATTTTCATAAAACTACCAAAAGTATCAAGTATGAATTTCTAAATGGGTTAGAAATTCATCAAAATTAAAACAGCACATATTTGCAAAGCCTTGTACTTGCTGTCAATAATGAGTTTTGAGGACAAGAGAAAGCGGTTTTTCGAAACAAGCGTATTTGCACAAACAGCATGCACTTGCCCATGATTTTACATATTTATAATGAGATATGATATACAAACATTTTCTGATAAAAATATGATATTTTTCACATAAAATTGTAGTGGTTTCAAAATATGAATTTTATATTCATAATCATAATTTTATAAAACTGTTGAACACAGCTAAAAGTGAATGTAAATGGGTTAGAAATTCATCAAAATTAAAACAGCAGCACATATATTAGAAAGCGTTCCACGTGCTGTTAAGAATGAGTTTCTGAGCCTGTGAAAATGCAATTCCGCAAGTCTCAGGCTTCTGGGACGACGTGAAAGCGGTTTTTCGAACCAAGAGTATTTGCACAAACAGCATGCACTTGCCCATGACCATTTTACATATTTATAATGAGATATGACAAAACAAAACATTTTCTGAACAAGATATGATATTTTTCACATAAAATTGTAGTGGTTTCAAAATATGAATTTTCATTTTCATAATCATAATTTTATAAAAACTGTTGAACACAGCTAAAATTGTATGTAAATGGGTTCGAAATTCATCAAAATTAAAACAGCGGCACATATCTCGCAAAACGTTCCACGTGCTGTCAATAACGAGTATTTGAGGCTGTGAAAATGCAATTCCACAAGTTTTAGGCATCTAGGACGAAGAATAAGCGGTTTTTCGAACCAAGCGTATTTGCACAAACAGGATGCACTTGCCCATGATCATTTTACATATTTATAATGAGATATGACCAAAACAAAACATTTTCTGAACAAGATATGATATTTTTCACATAAAATTCGTAGTGGTTTCAAAATATGAATTTTCATTTTCATAATCATAATCATAATTTTATAAAAACTGTTGAACACAGCTAAAAGTGAATGTAAATGGGTTAGAAATTCATCAAAATTAAACCAGCAGCACATATGTTAGAAAGCGTTCCACGTGCTGTCAATAACGAGTATTTGAGGCTGTGAAAATGCAATTCCACAAGTTTTAGGCATCTAGGACGAAGAAAGCGGTTTTTCGAACCAAGCGTATTTGCACAAACAGCATGCACTTGCCCATGATCATTTTACATATTTATAATGAGATATGACAAAACAAAACATTTTCTGATAAAAATATGATATTTTTCACATAAATATTGTAGTGGTTTCAAAAATATGAAATTTCATATTCATAATCATAATTTTATAAAAACATCTAAAAGTGAATGTAAATGGGTTAGAAATTCATAATTCATCAAAATCAAACAACAGCACATATTTGCAAAGCCTTGTACTTGCTGTCAATAATGAGTTTTGAGGACAAGAGAAAGCGGTTTTTCGAACCACGTGTGTTTGCAGAAACAGCATGCACTTGCCCATGATTTTACATATTTATTTTGAGATAAGCCATAACAAAACATTTTCTGACAAAATATGATATTTTTCACATAAATATTGTAGTGGTTTCAAAATATGAATTTTCATTTTCATAATCATAATCATAATCATAATTTTATAAAACATCTAAAAGTGAATGTAAATGGTTAGAAATTCATAATTCATCAAAATTAAAACAGCAGCACATATCTCGCAAAACGTTCCACGTGCTGTCAATAACGAGTATTTGAGGCTGTGAAAATGCAATTCTGCAAGTCTCAGGCTTCTGGGACGACGTGAAAGCGGTTTTTCGAACCAAGTATTTGCACAAACAGGATGCACTTGCTCAGACAAAACATTTTCTGAACAAGATATGATATTTTTCACATAAAATTCGTAGTGGTTTCAAAATATGAATTTTCATTTTCATAATCATAATCATAATCATAATCATAATCATAATCATAATCATAATCATAATCATAATCATAATCATAATCATAATCATAATCATAATTTTATAAAACTGTTGAACACAGCTAAAATTGTATGTAAATGGGTTAGAAATTCATAATTAATCAAATCAAACATCAGCAAATATTTTGCAAAGCCTTATATCTGCTTTTAAAATGAGTTTCTCAGCCGTTGAAAATGCGATTCTGCAAGTCTCAGGCTTCTAGGACAAGAAAGCGGTTTTTCGAACCAAGAGTATTTGCACAAACAGCATGCACTTGCCCATGATTTTACATATTTATTTTGAGATAAGCCATAACAAAACATTTTCTGAACAAGATATGATATTTTCATAAAACTACCAAAAGTATCAAGTATGAATTTCTAAATGGGTTAGAAATTCATCAAATTTAAAACAGCAGCACATATCTCGCAAAACGTTCCACGTGCTGTCAAGAATGAGTTTTGGAGGACAAGAGAAAGCGGTTTTTCGAACCAAGCGTATTTGCACAAACAGGATGCACTTGCTCAGACAAAACATTTTCTGATCAAAACATGATATTTTTCACATAAAATTATAGTTATTTCAAAATATGAATTTTCATTTTCATAATCATAATCATAATCATAATCATAATCATAATCATAATTTTATAAAACTGTTGAACACAGCTAAAAGTGAATGTAAATGGGTTAGAAATTCATCAAAATTAAAACTGCAGCACATATCTCGCAAAACGTTCCACGTGCTGTCAATAATGAGTTTCTGAGCCTGTGAAAATGCAATTCGCAAGTCTCAGGCTTCTAGGACGAAGAAAGCGGTTTTTCGAACCAAGAGTATTTGCACAAACAGCATGCACTTGCCCATGATCATTTTACATATTTATAATGAGATATGACAAAACAAAACATTTTCTGAACAAAATATGATATTTTTCACATAAAATTATAGTTATTTCAAAAATATGAATTTTCATAATCATAATTTTATAAAACTGTTGAACACAGCTAAAAGTGAATGTAAATGGGTTAAAATTCATCAAATTTAAAACAGCAGCACATATATTAGAAAGCGTTCCACGTGCTGTCAAGAATGAGTTTCTGAGCCTGTGAAAATGCAATTCGCAAGTCTCAGGCTTCTAGGACGAAGAAAGCGGTTTTTCGAACCAAGAGTATTTGCACAAACAGCATGCACTTGCCCATGATCATTTTACATATTTATAATGAGATATGACAAAACAAAACATTTTCTGAACAAAATATGATATTTTTCACATAAATATTGTATTTCAAAAATATGAATTTTCATAATCATAATTTTATAAAACTGTTGAACACAGCTAAAAGTGAATGTAAATGGGTTAAAAATTCATCAAATTTAAAACAGCAGCACATATATTAGAAAGCGTTCCACGTGCTGTTAAGAATGAGTTTCTGAGCCTGTGAAAATGCAATTCCGCACGTCTCAGGCTTCTAGGACGACTTGAAAGCGGTTTTTCGAACCAAGAGTATTTGCACAAACAGCATGCACTTGCCCATGACCATTTTACATATTTATAATGAGATTTTACAAAACAAAACATTTTCTGATAAAAATATGATATTTTTCACATAAATATTGTAGTGGTTTCAAAAATATGAAATTTCATATTCATAATCATAATTTTATAAAAACATCTAAAAGTGAATGTAAATGGCTTAGAAATTCATAATTCATCAAAATCAAACAACAGCACATATTTGCAAAGCCTTGTACTTGCTGTCAATAATGAGTTTTGAGGACAAGAGAAAGCGGTTTTTCGAACCACGTGTGTTTGCAGAAACAGCATGCACTTGCCCGTGATGATTTTACATATTTATTTTGAGATAAGCCATAACAAAACATTTTCTGACAAAATATGATATTTTTCACATAAAATTGTAGTGGTTTCAAAAATATGAATTTTCATTTTCATAATCATAATTTTATAAAAACTGTTGAACACAGCTAAAAGTGAATGTAAATGGGTTAAAATTCATCAAATTTAAAACAGCAGCACATATCTCGCAAAACGTTCCACGTGCTGTCAATAACGAGTATTTGAGGCTGTGAAAATGCAATTCCACATGTCTCAGGCATCTAGGACGAAGAAAGCGGTTTTTCGAACCAAGCGTATTTGCACAAACAGGATGCACTTGCCCATGATCATTTTACATATTTATAATGAGATATGACAAAACAAAACATTTTCTGACAAAATATGATATTTTTCACATAAAATTCGTAGTGGTTTCAAAAATATGAATTTTCATTTTCATAATCATAATCATAATTTTATAAAACTGTTGAACACAGCTAAAAGTGAATGTAAATGGGTTAGAAATTCATCAAAATTAAAACAGCAGCACATATATTAGAAAGCGTTCCACGTGCTGTTAAGAATGAGTTTCTGAGCCTGTGAAAATGCGATTCTGCAAGTCTCAGGCTTCTAGGACGAAGAAAGCGGTTTTTCGAACCAAGAGTATTTGCACAAACAGGATGCACTTGCTCAGACAAAACATTTTCTGATCAAAACATGATATTTTTCACATAAATATTGTATGGTTTCAAAAATATGAATTTTCATTCATAATCATAATTTTATAAAAACAGCTAAAAGTGAATGTTAATGGGTTAGAAATTCATCAAAATTAAAACTGCAGCACATATCTCGCAAAGCTTTCCACGTGCTGTCAATAATGAGTTTCTGAGCCTGTGAAAATCCAATTTCGCAAGTCTCAGGCTTCTGGGACGACGTGAAAGCGGTTTTTCGAACCAAGAGTATTTGCACAAACAGCATGCACTTGCCCATGACCATTTTACATATTTATAATGAGATATGACAAAACAACACATTTTCTGAACAAAATATGATATTTTTCACATAAATATTGTATCGGTTTCGAAAATATGAATTTTCATATTCATAATCATAATTTTATAAAACTGTTGAACACAGCTAAAAGTGAATGTAAATGGGTTAGAAATTCATAATTCATCAAAATTAAAACAGCAGCACATATGTTAGAAAGCGTTCCACGTGCTGTTAAGAATGAGTTTCTGAGCCTGTGAAAATGCAATTCCGCAAGTCTCAGGCTTCTAGGACGACTTGAAAGCGGTTTTTCGAACCAAGAGTATTTGCACAAACAGCATGCACTTGCCCATGACCATTTTACATATTTATAATGAGATTTTACAAAACAAAACATTTTCTGATAAAAATATGATATTTTTCACATAAATATTGTAGTGGTTTCAAAATATGAATTTTCATTCATAATCATAATTTTATAAAAACATCTAAAAGTGAATGTAAATGGGTTAGAAATTCATAATTCATCAAAATCAAACAACAGCACATATTTGCAAAGCCTTGTACTTGCTGTCAATAATGAGTTTTGAGCCTGTGAAAATGCAATTCCAAGTCTCAGGCTTCTAGGACAAGAAAGCGGTTTTTCGAACCACGTGTGTTTGCAGAAACAGCATGCACTTGCCCGTGATGATTTTACATATTTATTTTGAGATAAGCCATAACAAAACATTTTCTGAACAAAATATGATATTTTTCACATAATTATAGTTATTTCAAAAATATGAATTTTCATTTTCATAATCATAATTTTATAAAACTGTTGAACACAGCTAAAAGTGAATGTAAATGGGTTCGAAATTCATCAAAATTAAAACAGCAGCACATATCTCGCAAAGCTTTCCACGTGCTGTCAATAATGAGTTTTGAGCCTGTGAAAATGCGATTCTGCAAGTCTCAGGCTTCTAGGACAAGAGAAAGCGGTTTTTCGAACCAAGTATTTGCACAAACAGGATGCACTTGCCCATGATCATTTTACATATTTATAATGAGATATGACAAAACAAAACATTTTCTGAACAAGATATGATATTTTTCACATAAAATTCGTAGTGGTTTCAAAAATATGAATTTTCATTTTCATAATCATAATCATAATTTTATAAAACTGTTGAACACAGCTAAAAGTGAATGTAAATGGGTTAGAAATTCATCAAAATTAAACCAGCAGCACATATGTTAGAAAGCGTTCCACGTGCTGTTAAGAATGAGTTTCTGAGCCTGTGAAAATGCAATTCCACATGTCTCAGGCATCTAGGACGAAGAATAAGCGGTGTTTCGAACCAAGAGTATTTGCACAAACAGGATGCACTTGCTCAGACAAAACATTTTCTGATCAAAACATGATATTTTTCACATAAAATTCGTAGTGGTTTCAAAAATATGAATTTTCATATTCATAATCATAATTTTATAAAACTGTTGAACACAGCTAAAAGTGAATGTAAATGGGTTAGAAATTCATCAAAATTAAAACAGCAGCACATATCTCGCAAAGCTTTCCACGTGCTGTCAAGAATGAGTTTCTGAGCCTGTGAAAATGCAATTCCACAAGTCTCAGGCTTCTGGGACGACGTGAAAGCGGTTTTTCGAACCAAGTGTATTTGCACAAACAGCATGCACTTGCCCATGATCAGTTTACATATTTATAATGAGATATGACAAAACAACACATTTTCTGAACAAAATATGATATTTTTCACATAAAATTGTAGTGGTTTCAAAAATATGAATTTTCATTTTCATAATCATAATTTTATAAAACTGTTGAACACAGCTAAAAGTGAATGTAAATGGGTTAGAAATTCATCAAAATTAAAACAGCAGCACATATCTCGCAAAGCTTTCCACGTGCTGTCAATAATGAGTTTTGAGCCTGTGAAAATGCAATTCCACAAGTTTTAGGCATCTAGGACGAAGAATAAGCGGTTTTTCGAACCAAGAGTATTTGCACAAACAGGATGCACTTGCCCATGATCATTTTACATATTTATAATGAGATTTTACAAAACAAAACATTTTCTGATAAAAATATGATATTTTTCACATAAATATTGTAGTGGTTTCAAAAATATGAATTTTCATATTCATAATCATAATTTTATAAAAACATCTAAAAGTGAATGTAAATGGCTTAGAAATTCATAATTCATCAAAATCAAACAACAGCACATATTTGCAAAGCCTTGTACTTGCTGTCAATAATGAGTTTTGAGCCTGTGAAAATGCAATTCCAAGTCTCAGGCTTCTAGGACAAGAGAAAGCGGTTTTTCGAACCACGTGTGTTTGCAGAAACAGCATGCACTTGCCCGTGATGATTTTACATATTTATTTTGAGATAAGCCATAACAAAACATTTTCTGACAAAATATGATATTTTTCACATAATTATAGTTATTTCAAAAATATGAATTTTCATAATCATAATTTTATAAAACAGCTAAAAGTGAATGTAAATGGGTTAGAAATTCATAATTCATCAAAATTAAAACTGCAGCACATATCTCGCAAAGCTTTCCACGTGCTGTCAATAATGAGTTTCTGAGCCTGTGAAAATGCGATTCTGCAAGTCTCAGGCTTCTAGGACGAAGAAAGCGGTTTTTCGAACCAAGTGTATTTGCACAAACAGCATGCACTTGCCCATGATCATTTTACATATTTATAATGAGATATGACAAAACAAAACATTTTCTGAACAAAATATGATATTTTTCACATAAATATTGTAGTGGTTTCAAAAATATGAATTTTCATATCATAATCATAATTTTATAAAACTGTTGAACACAGCTAAAAGTGAATGTAAATGGGTTAGAAATTCATCAAAATTAAAACAGCAGCACATATGTTAGAAAGCGTTCCACGTGCTGTTAAGAATGAGTTTCTGAGCCTGTGAAAATGCAATTCGCAAGTCTCAGGCTTCTAGGACGAAGAAAGCGGTTTTTCGAACCAAGAGTATTTGCACAAACAGCATGCACTTGCCCATGACCATTTTACATATTTATAATGAGATATGACAAAACAAAACATTTTCTGATAAAAATATGATATTTTTCACATAAATATTGTAGTGGTTTCAAAATATGAATTTTCATATTCATAATCATATTTTCATAAAACTACCAAAAGTATCAAGTATGAATGTAAATGGGTTAGAAATTCATAATTCATCAAAATCAAACAACAGCACATATTTGCAAAGCCTTGTACTTGCTGTCAATAATGAGTTTTGAGGACAAGAGAAAGCGGTTTTTCGAAACAAGCGTATTTGCACAACAGCATGCACTTGCCCGTGATGATTTTACATATTTATAATGAGATATGATAACAAAACATTTTCTGACCAAAATATGATATTTTTCACATAAATATTGTAGTGGTTTCAAAATATGAATTTTCATTTTCATAATCATAATTTTATAAAACTGTTGAACACAGCTAAAAGTGAATGTAAATGGGTTAGAAATTCATCAAAATTAAAACAGCAGCACATATCTCGCAAAACGTTCCACGTGCTGTCAATAATGAGTTTTGAGCCTGTGAAAATGCAATTCCACAAGTCTCAGGCATCTAGGACGAAGAATAAGCGGTTTTTCGAACCAAGCGTATTTGCACAAACAGGATGCACTTGCCCATGATCATTTTACATATTTATAATGAGATATGACAAAACAAAACATTTTCTGAACAAGATATGATATTTTTCACATAAAATTGTAGTGGTTTCAAAATATGAATTTTCATTCATAATCATAATCATAATTTTATAAAACTGTTGAACACAGCTAAAAGTGAATGTAAATGGGTTAGAAATTCATCAAAATTAAAACAGCAGCACATATTTGCAAAGCCTTGTACTTGCTGTCAATAATGAGTTTCTGAGCCTGTGAAAATGCAATTCCAAGTCTCAGGCTTCTAGGACGAAGAATAAGCGGTTTTTCGAACCAAGAGTATTTGCACAAACAGGATGCACTTGCTCAGACAAAACATTTTCTGATCAAAACATGATATTTTTCACATAAATATTGTACTGGTTTCAAAATATGAATTTTCATAATCATAATCATAATTTTATAAAAACAGCTAAAAGTGAATGTTAATGGGTTAGAAATTCATCAAAATTAAAACAGCAGCACATATCTCGCAAAACGTTCCACGTGCTGTCAATAATGAGTTTCTGAGCCTGTGAAAATGCAATTCCACAAGTCTCAGGCATCTAGGACGAAGAATAAGCGGTTTTTCGAACCAAGCGTATTTGCACAAACAGGATGCACTTGCCCATGATTTTACATATTTATAATGAGATATGACAAAACAAAACATTTTCTGAACAAGATATGATATTTTTCACATAAAATTCGTAGTGGTTTCAAAATATGAATTTTCATATTCATAATCATAATTTTATAAAACTGTTGAACACAGCTAAAAGTGAATGTAAATGGGTTAGAAATTCATCAAAATTAAAACAGCAGCACATATATTAGAAAGCGTTCCACGTGCTGTTAAGAATGAGTTTCTGAGCCTGTGAAAATGCAATTCCGCAAGTCTCAGGCTTCTAGGACGACTTGAAAGCGGTTTTTCGAACCAAGAGTATTTGCACAAACAGCATGCACTTGCCCATTATAATTTTACATGTTTATAATGAGATATGACAAAACAAAACATTTTCTGATAAAAATATGATATTTTCACATAATTATAGTTATTTCAAAAATATGAATTTTCATATTCATAATCATAATTTTATAAAAACATCTAAAAGTGAATGTAAATGGTTAGAAATTCATAATTCATCAAAATCAAACAACAGCACATATTTGCAAAGCCTTGTACTTGCTGTCAATAATGAGTTTTGAGGACAAGAGAAAGCGGTTTTTCGAACCACGTGTGTTTGCAGAAACAGCATGCACTTGCCCGTGATGATTTTACATATTTATTTTGAGATAAGCCATAACAAAACATTTTCTGAACAAGATATGATATTTTCACATAAATATTGTACTGGTTTCAAAAATATGAATTTTCATTTTCATAATCATAATCATAATCATAATCATAATCATAATCATAATCATAATCATAATCATAATCATAATTTTATAAAACTGTTGAACACAGCTAAAATTGTATGTAAATGGGTTCGAAATTCATCAAAATTAAAACAGCAGCACATATCTCGCAAAACGTTCCACGTGCTGTCAATAATGAGTTTTGAGCCTGTGAAAATGCAATTCCACAAGTCTCAGGCTTCTAGGACAAAGAAAGCGGTTTTCGAACCAAGCGTATTTGCACAAACAGGATGCACTTGCCCATGATCATTTTACATATTTATAATGAGATATGACAAAACAAAACATTTTCTGAACAAAATATGATATTTTCACATAAAATTCGTAGTGGTTTCAAAATATGAATTTTCATATCATAATCATAATTTTATAAAACTGTTGAACACAGCTAAAAGTGAATGTAAATGGTTAGAAATTCATCAAAATTAAAACAGCAGCACATATCTCGCAAAGCTTTCCACGTGCTGTCAAGAATGAGTTTTGAGCCTGTGAAAATGCAATTCCAAGTCTCAGGCTTCTAGGACGAAGAAAGCGGTTTTCGAACCAAGCGTATTTGCACAAACAGGATGCACTTGCTCAGACAAAACATTTTCTGACAAAATATGATATTTTCACATAAATATTGTATGGTTTCAAAATATGAATTTTCATATCATAATCATAATTTTATAAAAACAGCTAAAAGTGAATGTTAATGGGTTAGAAATTCATCAAAATTAAAACAGCAGCACATATTTGCAAAGCCTTGTACTTGCTGTCAATAATGAGTTTCTGAGCCTGTGAAAATGCAATTCCAAGTCTCAGGCTTCTAGGACGAAGAGAAAGCGGTTTTCGAACCAAGAGTATTTGCACAAACAGCATGCACTTGCCCATGATCATTTTACATATTTATAATGAGATATGACAAAACAACACATTTTCTGAACAAAATATGATATTTTCACATAAATATTGTATCGGTTTCAAAATATGAATTTTCATTCATAATCATAATTTTATAAAACTGTTGAACACAGCTAAAAGTGAATGTAAATGGGTTAGAAATTCATCAAATTTAAAACAGCAGCACATATATTAGAAAGCGTTCCACGTGCTGTTAAGAATGAGTTTCTGAGCCTGTGAAAATGCAATTCTGCAAGTCTCAGGCTTCTAGGACGAAGAAAGCGGTTTTCGAACCAAGAGTATTTGCACAAACAGCATGCACTTGCCCATGACCATTTTACATATTTATAATGAGATTTTACAAAACAAAACATTTTCTGATAAAAATATGATATTTTCACATAAATATTGTAGTGGTTTCAAAATATGAATTTTATATTCATAATCATAATTTTATAAAAACATCTAAAAGTGAATGTAAATGGGTTAGAAATTCATAATTCATCAAAATTAAAACAGCACATATTTGCAAAGCCTTGTACTTGCTGTCAATAATGAGTTTTGAGGACAAGAGAAAGCGGTTTTCGAACCACGTGTGTTTGCAGAAACAGCATGCACTTGCCCGTGATGATTTTACATATTTATTTTGAGATAAGCCATAACAAAACATTTTCTGACAAAATATGATATTTTCACATAAATATTGTAGTGGTTTCAAAATATGAATTTTCATTTTCATAATCATAATTTTATAAAACTGTTGAACACAGCTAAAAGTGAATGTAAATGGGTTAAAATTCATCAAATTTAAAACAGCAGCACATATTTGCAAAGCCTTGTACTTGCTGTCAATAATGAGTTTTGAGCCTGTGAAAATGCAATTCCACAAGTTTTAGGCATCTAGGACGAAGAAAGCGGTTTTTCGAACCAAGCGTATTTGCACAAACAGGATGCACTTGCCCATGATCATTTTACATATTTATAATGAGATATGACAAAACAAAACATTTTCTGAACAAGATATGATATTTTTCACATAAAATTCGTAGTGGTTTCAAAAATATGAATTTTCATATCATAATCATAATTTTATAAAACTGTTGAACACAGCTAAAAGTGAATGTAAATGGGTTAGAAATTCATCAAAATTAAACCAGCAGCACATATTTGCAAAGCCTTGTACTTGCTGTCAATAATGAGTTTTGAGCCTGTGAAAATGCAATTCCACATGTCTCAGGCATCTAGGACGAAGAATAAGCGGTGTTTCGAACCAAGAGTATTTGCACAAACAGGATGCACTTGCTCAGACAAAACATTTTCTGATCAAAACATGATATTTTTCACATAAATATTGTAGTGGTTTCAAAATATGAATTTTCATAATCATAATTTTATAAAAACAGCTAAAAGTGAATGTTAATGGGTTAGAAATTCATCAAAATTAAAACTGCAGCACATATCTCGCAAAGCTTTCCACGTGCTGTCAATAATGAGTTTCTGAGCCTGTGAAAATGCAATTCTGCAAGTCTCAGGCTTCTGGGACGACGTGAAAGCGGTTTTTCGAACCAAGTGTATTTGCACAAACAGCATGCACTTGCCCATGATCAGTTTACATATTTATAATGAGATATGACAAAACAACACATTTTCTGAACAAGATATGATATTTTTCACATAAATATTGTATCGGTTTCAAAATATGAATTTTCATATTCATAATCATAAATTCATAAACACTGTTAAAAACTGCCAAACGTGAAAGTAAATGGGTTAGAAATTCATCAAATTTAAAACAGCAGCACATATCTCGCAAAGCTTTCCACGTGCTGTTAAGAATGAGTTTCTGAGCCTGTGAAAATGCAATTCCGCAAGTCTCAGGCTTCTAGGACGAGAAAGCGGTTTTTCGAACCAAGCGTATTTGCACAACAGCATGCACTTGCCCATGATTTTACATATTTATAATGAGATTTTACAAAACAAAACATTTTCTGATAAAAATATGATATTTTTCACATAAATATTGTACTGGTTTCAAAATATGAATTTTATATTCATAATCATAATCATAATCATAATTTTCATAAAACTACCAAAAGTATCAAGTATGAATTTCTAAATGGGTTAGAAATTCATAATTAATCGAAATCGAAACATCAGCAAATATTTGGCAAAGCCTTGTACTTGCTGTCAATAATGAGTTTTGAGCCTGTGAAAATGCAATTCCACAAGTTTTAGGCATCTAGGACGAAGAAAGCGGTTTTTCGAAACAAGCGTATTTGCACATACAGCATGCTCTTGCACGTTATAATTTTACATGTTTATAATGAGATATGACAAAACAAAACATTTTCTGAACAAGATATGATATTTTTCACATAACAATTATAGTTATTTCAAAATATGAATTTTCATATCATAATCATAATCATAATCATAATCATAATCATAATCATAATCATAATCATAATCATAATCATAATCATAATTTTCATAAAACTACCAAAAGTATCAAGTATGAATTTCTAAATGGGTTAGAAATTCATAATTAATCAAATCAAAACATCAGCAAATATTTTGCAAAGCCTTATATCTGCTTTTAAAATGAGTTTCTCAGCCGTTGAAAATGCGATTCTGCAAGTCTCAGGCTTCTAGGACGAAGAAAGCGGTTTTTCGAACCAAGAGTATTTGCACAAACAGGATGCACTTGCTCAGACAAAACATTTTCTGATCAAAACATGATATTTTTCACATAAATATTGTACTGGTTTCAAAATATGAATTTTCATAATCATAATTTTATAAAAACAGCTAAAAGTGAATGTAAATGGGTTCGAAATTCATCAAAATTAAAACAGCAGCACATATCTCGCAAAGCTTTCCACGTGCTGTCAAGAATGAGTTTTGGAGGACAAGAGAAAGCGGTTTTTCGAACCAAGCGTATTTGCACAAACAGGATGCACTTGCCCATGATCATTTTACATATTTATAATGAGATATGACAAAACAAAACATTTTCTGAACAAGATATGATATTTTTCACATAAAATTGTAGTGGTTTCAAAAATATGAATTTTCATTTTCATAATCATAATCATAATTTTATAAAACTGTTGAACACAGCTAAAAGTGAATGTAAATGGGTTAGAAATTCATCAAAATTAAAACAGCAGCACATATATTAGAAAGCTTTCCACGTGCTGTTAAGAATGAGTTTCTGAGCCTGTGAAAATGCAATTCTGCAAGTCTCAGGCTTCTAGGACGAAGAAAGCGGTTTTCGAACCAAGAGTATTTGCACAAACAGCATGCACTTGCTCAGACAAAACATTTTCTGATCAAAACATGATATTTTTCACATAAAATTGTAGTGGTTTCAAAAATATGAATTTTCATATTCATAATCATAATTTTATAAAACATCTAAAAGTGAATGTAAATGGGTTAGAAATTCATAATTCATCAAAATCAAACAACAGCACATATCTCGCAAAGCTTTCCACGTGCTGTCAAGAATGAGTTTTGAGGACAAGAGAAAGCGGTTTTCGAACCAAGTGTATTTGCACAAACAGCATGCACTTGCCCATGATTTTACATATTTATAATGAGATATGACAAAACAACACATTTTCTGAACAAAATATGATATTTTTCACATAAAATTGTAGTGGTTTCAAAAATATGAATTTTCATATTCATAATCATAATTTTATAAAACTGTTGAACACAGCTAAAAGTGAATGTAAATGGGTTAGAAATTCATCAAATTTAAAACAGCAGCACATATGTTAGAAAGCGTTCCACGTGCTGTTAAGAATGAGTTTCTGAGCCTGTGAAAATGCAATTCCACAAGTCTCAGGCTTCTAGGACGACTTGAAAGCGGTTTTCGAACCAAGCGTATTTGCACAAACAGCATGCACTTGCCCATGACCATTTTACATATTTATAATGAGATTTTACAAAACAAAACATTTTCTGATAAAAATATGATATTTTTCACATAAATATTGTAGTGGTTTCAAAATATGAATTTTCATATTCATAATCATAATTTTATAAAACATCTAAAAGTGAATGTAAATGGCTTAGAAATTCATAATTCATCAAAATCAAACAACAGCACATATTTGCAAAGCCTTGTACTTGCTGTCAATAATGAGTTTTGAGGACAAGAGAAAGCGGTTTTCGAACCACGTGTGTTTGCAGAAACAGCATGCACTTGCCCGTGATGATTTTACATATTTATAATGAGATATGATAACAAAACATTTTCTGAACAAGATATGATATTTTTCACATAAAATTCGTAGTGGTTTCAAAAATATGAATTTTCATTTTCATAATCATAATTTTATAAAAACTGTTGAACACAGCTAAAAGTGAATGTAAATGGGTTAAAAATTCATCAAAATTAAAACAGCAGCACATATTTGCAAAGCCTTGTACTTGCTGTCAATAATGAGTTTCTGAGCCTGTGAAAATGCAATTCCGCAAGTCTCAGGCTTCTAGGACGAAGAATAAGCGGTTTTCGAACCAAGAGTATTTGCACAAACAGCATGCACTTGCTCAGACAAAACATTTTCTGATCAAAACATGATATTTTTCACATAAATATTGTACTGGTTTCAAAAATATGAATTTTCATAATCATAATCATAATTTTATAAAAACAGCTAAAAGTGAATGTTAATGGGTTAGAAATTCATCAAAATTAAAACTGCAGCACATATCTCGCAAAGCTTTCCACGTGCTGTCAAGAATGAGTTTCTGAGCCTGTGAAAATGCAATTCCGCAAGTCTCAGGCTTCTGGGACGACGTGAAAGCGGTTTTCGAACCAAGTGTATTTGCACAAACAGCATGCACTTGCCCATGATCATTTTACATATTTATAATGAGATATGACAAAACAAAACATTTTCTGAACAAAATATGATATTTTCACATAAATATTGTATCGGTTTCAAAATATGAATTTTCATATTCATAATCATAATTTTATAAAACTGTTGAACACAGCTAAAAGTGAATGTAAATGGGTTAAAATTCATCAAAATTAAAACAGCAGCACATATATTAGAAAGCTTTCCACGTGCTGTTAAGAATGAGTTTCTGAGCCTGTGAAAATGCAATTCCACATGTCTCAGGCATCTAGGACGACTTGAAAGCGGTTTTTCGAACCAAGAGTATTTGCACAAACAGCATGCTCTTGCCCATGACCATTTTACATATTTATAATGAGATTTTACAAAACAAAACATTTTCTGATAAAAATATGATATTTTTCACATAAATATTGTAGTGGTTTCAAAAATATGAATTTTCATTCATAATCATATTTTCATAAAACTACCAAAAGTATCAAGTATGAATTTCTAAATGGGTTAGAAATTCATAATTAATCAAATCAAAACATCAGCAAATATTTTGCAAAGCCTTGTACTTGCTGTCAATAATGAGTTTTGAGGACAAGAGAAAGCGGTTTTTCGAACCAAGTATTTGCACAAACAGGATGCACTTGCTCAGACAAAACATTTTCTGATAAAAATATGATATTTTCATAAAACTACCAAAAGTATCAAGTATGAATGTAAATGGCTTAGAAATTCATAATTCATCAAAATCAAACAACAGCACATATTTCGCAAAGCTTTTACATGCTGTTAAGAATGAGTTTTGAGGACAAGAGAAAGCGGTTTTTCGAACCACGTGTGTTTGCAGAAACAGCATGCACTTGCCCATGATCATTTTACAATTTTTATAATGAGATATGACAAAACAAAACATTTTCTGAACAAGATATGATATTTTTCACATAAAATTGTAGTGGTTTCAAAAATATGAATTTTCATTTTCATAATCATAATCATAATTTTATAAAACTGTTGAACACAGCTAAAAGTGAATGTAAATGGGTTAGAAATTCATCAAAATTAAACCAGCAGCACATATATTAGAAAGCTTTCCACGTGCTGTCAAGAATGAGTTTCTGAGCCTGTGAAAATGCAATTCTGCAAGTCTCAGGCTTCTAGGACGAAGAATAAGCGGTTTTTCGAACCAAGAGTATTTGCACAAACAGGATGCACTTGCTCAGACAAAACATTTTCTGACAAAATATGATATTTTTCACATAAATATTGTATCGGTTTCAAAATATGAATTTTCATATTCATAATCATAATTTTATAAAACTGTTGAACACAGCTAAAAGTGAATGTAAATGGGTTAGAAATTCATCAAAATTAAAACAGCACATATTTCGCAAAGCTTTCCACGTGCTGTCAATAATGAGTTTCTGAGCCTGTGAAAATGCAATTCCACAAGTCTCAGGCTTCTGGGACGACGTGAAAGCGGTTTTTCGAACCAAGTGTATTTGCACAAACAGCATGCACTTGCCCATGATAATTTTACATATTTATAATGAGATATGACAAAACAAAACATTTTCTGAACAAAATATGATATTTTTCACATAAATATTGTATCGGTTTCAAAAATATGAATTTTCATATTCATAATCATAATTTTATAAAACTGTTGAACACAGCTAAAAGTGAATGTAAATGGGTTAGAAATTCATCAAATTTAAAACAGCAGCACATATTTGCAAAGCCTTGTACTTGCTGTCAATAATGAGTTTCTGAGCCTGTGAAAATGCGATTCTGCAAGTCTCAGGCTTCTAGGACGAAGAAAGCGGTTTTTCGAACCAAGCGTATTTGCACAAACAGCATGCACTTGCCCATGATCATTTTACATATTTATAATGAGATATGACAAAACAAAACATTTTCTGATAAAAATATGATATTTTTCACATAAATATTGTAGTGGTTTCAAAAATATGAATTTTCATAATCATAATTTTATAAAAACAGCTAAAAGTGAATGTAAATGGTTAGAAATTCATAATTCATCAAAATTAAAACAGCAGCACATATTTGCAAAGCTTTTACATGCTGTCAAGAATGAGTTTTGAGGACAAGAGAAAGCGGTTTTTCGAACCACGTGTGTTTGCAGAAACAGCATGCACTTGCCCGTGATGATTTTACATATTTATTTTGAGATAAGCCATAACAAAACATTTTTTTAACAAGATATGATATTTTTCACATAAAATTCGTAGTGGTTTCAAAAATATGAATTTTCATTTTCATAATCATAATTTTATAAAAACTGTTGAACACAGCTAAAATTGTATGTAAATGGGTTCGAAATTCATCAAAATTAAAACAGCAGCACATATCTCGCAAAACGTTCCACGTGCTGTCAATAATGAGTTTTTGAGCCTGTGAAAATGCAATTCCACAAGTCTCAGGCATCTAGGACGAAGAATAAGCGGTTTTTCGAACCAAGCGTATTTGCACAAACAGGATGCACTTGCCCATGATCATTTTACATATTTATAATGAGATATGACAAAACAAAACATTTTCTGAACAAGATATGATATTTTTCACATAAAATTCGTAGTGGTTTCAAAATATGAATTTTCATATCATAATCATAATTTTATAAAACTGTTGAACACAGCTAAAAGTGAATGTAAATGGTTAGAAATTCATCAAAATTAAACCAGCAGCACATATTTGCAAAGCCTTGTACTTGCTGTCAATAATGAGTTTTGAGCCTGTGAAAATGCAATTCCAAGTCTCAGGCTTCTAGGACGAAGAAAGCGGTTTTTCGAACCAAGTATTTGCACAAACAGGATGCACTTGCTCAGACAAAACATTTTCTGATCAAAATATGATATTTTTCACATAAAATTCGTAGTGGTTTCAAAATATGAATTTTCATATCATAATCATAATTTTATAAAAACATCTAAAAGTGAATGTAAATGGGTTAGAAATTCATAATTCATCAAAATCAAACAACAGCACATATTTGCAAAGCTTTTACATGCTGTCAAGAATGAGTTTTGGAGGACAAGAGAAAGCGGTTTTTCGAACCACGTGTGTTTGCAGAAACAGCATGCACTTGCCCGTGATGATTTTACATATTTATTTTGAGATAAGCCATAACAAAACATTTTTTAACAAGATATGATATTTTTCACATAAAATTCGTAGTGGTTTCAAAATATGAATTTTCATTTTCATAATCATAATTTTATAAAACTGTTGAACACAGCTAAAATTGTATGTAAATGGGTTCGAAATTCATCAAAATTAAAACAGCACATATTTGCAAAGCCTTGTACTTGCTGTCAATAATGAGTTTCTGAGCCTGTGAAAATGCAATTCCACAAGTCTCAGGCTTCTAGGACAAGAGAAAGCGGTTTTTCGAACCAAGCGTATTTGCACAAACAGCATGCACTTGCCCATGATCATTTTACATATTTATAATGAGATATGACAAAACAAAACATTTTCTGATAAAAATATGATATTTTTCACATAAATATTGTAGTGGTTTCAAAAATATGAATTTTCATATTCATAATCATAATTTTATAAAACATCTAAAAGTGAATGTAAATGGTTAGAAATTCATAATTAATCAAATCAAACAACAGCACATATTTGCAAAGCCTTGTACTTGCTGTCAATAATGAGTTTTGAGGACAAGAGAAAGCGGTTTTTCGAACCACGTGTGTTTGCAGAAACAGCATGCACTTGCCCGTGATGATTTTACATATTTATAATGAGATATGATATACAAAACATTTTCTGACAAAATATGATATTTTTCACATAAAATTATAGTTATTTCAAAAATATGAATTTTCATAATCATAATTCATAAAACTGTTGAACACAGCTAAAAGTGAATGTAAATGGGTTAGAAATTCATCAAAATTAAAACAGCACATATATTAGAAAGCTTTCCACGTGCTGTTAAGAATGAGTTTCTGAGCCTGAAAATGCGATTCTGCAAGTCTCAGGCTTCTAGGACGAAGAAAGCGGTTTTTCGAACCAAGAGTATTTGCACAAACAGCATGCACTTGCTCAGACAAAACATTTTCTGATCAAAACATGATATTTTTCACATAAATATTGTACTGGTTTCAAAAATATGAATTTTCATAATCATAATCATAATTTTATAAAACAGCTAAAAGTGAATGTAAATGGGTTAGAAATTCATCAAAATTAAAACTGCAGCACATATCTCGCAAAGCTTTCCACGTGCTGTCAATAATGAGTTTCTGAGCCTGAAAATGCGATTCTGCAAGTCTCAGGCTTCTAGGACGAGAAAGCGGTTTTTCGAACCAAGTATTTGCACAAACAGCATGCACTTGCCCATGATCATTTTACATATTTATAATGAGATATGACAAAACAACACATTTTCTGAACAAAATATGATATTTTTCACATAAATATTGTATCGGTTTCGAAAATATGAATTTTCATATTCATAATCATATTTTCATAAAACTGTTGAACACAGCTAAAAGTGAATGTAAATGGGTTAAAAATTCATCAAATTTAAAACAGCAGCACATATATTAGAAAGCGTTCCACGTGCTGTTAAGAATGAGTTTCTGAGCCTGTGAAAATGCAATTCCGCAAGTCTCAGGCTTCTAGGACGACTTGAAAGCGGTTTTTCGAACCAAGTATTTGCACAAACAGCATGCACTTGCCCATGACCATTTTACATATTTATAATGAGATTTTACAAAACAAAACATTTTCTGATAAAAATATGATATTTTTCACATAAATATTGTAGTGGTTTCAAAATATGAATTTTCATATTCATAATCATAATCATAATCATAATCATAATCATAATCATAATCATAATCATAATCATAATTTTCATAAAACTACCAAAAGTATCAAGTATGAATTTCTAAATGGGTTAGAAATTCATAATCATAATTTTATAAAAACATCTAAAAGTGAATGTAAATGGTTAGAAATTCATAATTCATCAAAATTAAAACAACAGCACATATTTGCAAAGCCTTTTACATGCTGTCAAGAATGAGTTTTAGGACAAGAGAAAGCGGTTTTTCGAACCAAGTGTATTTGCACAAACAGCATGCACTTGCCCATGATCATTTTACATATTTATAATGAGATATGACAAAACAAAACATTTTCTGAACAAGATATGATATTTTTCACATAAAATTATAGTTATTTCAAAATATGAATTTTCATTTTCATAATCATAATCATAATTTTATAAAAACTGTTGAACACAGCTAAAAGTGAATGTAAATGGGTTAGAAATTCATCAAAATTAAACCAGCAGCACATATATTAGAAAGCGTTCCACGTGCTGTTAAGAATGAGTTTTGAGCCTGTGAAAATGCAATTCCACAAGTCTCAGGCTTCTAGGACGAAGAATAAGCGGTTTTTCGAACCAAGAGTATTTGCACAAACAGCATGCACTTGCTCAGACAAAACATTTTCTGATCAAAACATGATATTTTTCACATAAATATTGTACTGGTTTCAAAAATATGAATTTTCATAATCATAATCATAATTTTATAAAAACAGCTAAAAGTGAATGTTAATGGGTTAGAAATTCATCAAAATTAAAACTGCAGCACATATCTCGCAAAGCTTTCCACGTGCTGTCAATAATGAGTTTCTGAGCCTGTGAAAATGCAATTCCGCAAGTCTCAGGCTTCTAGGACGAAGAGAAAGCGGTTTTTCGAACCAAGTATTTGCACAAACAGCATGCACTTGCCCATGATCAGTTTACATATTTATAATGAGATATGACAAAACAACACATTTTCTGAACAAAATATGATATTTTTCACATAAATATTGTATGGTTTCAAAATATGAATTTTCATATTCATAATCATAATTTTATAAAACTGTTGAACACAGCTAAAAGTGAATGTAAATGGGTTAAAAATTCATCAAATTTAAAACAGCAGCACATATATTAGAAAGCGTTCCACGTGCTGTTAAGAATGAGTTTCTGAGCCTGAAAATGCGATTCTGCAAGTCTCAGGCTTCTAGGACGACTTGAAAGCGGTTTTTCGAACCAAGAGTATTTGCACAAACAGCATGCACTTGCCCATGACCATTTTACATATTTATAATGAGATTTTACAAAACAAAACATTTTCTGATAAAAATATGATATTTTTCACATAAATATTGTAGTGGTTTCAAAAATATGAATTTTCATATTCATAATCATAATTTTATAAAAACATCTAAAAGTGAATGTAAATGGCTTAGAAATTCATAATTCATCAAAATCAAACAACAGCACATATTTGCAAAGCTTTTACATGCTGTCAAGAATGAGTTTTGGAGGACAAGAGAAAGCGGTTTTTCGAACCACGTGTGTTTGCAGAAACAGCATGCACTTGCCCGTGATGATTTTACATATTTATTTTGAGATAAGCCATAACAAAACATTTTTTTAACAAGATATGATATTTTTCACATAAAATTCGTAGTGGTTTCTAAAATATGAATTTTCATTTTCATAATCATAATTTTATAAAACTGTTGAACACAGCTAAAAGTGAATGTAAATGGGTTCGAAATTCATCAAAATTAAAACAGCAGCACATATCTCGCAAAACGTTCCACGTGCTGTCAATAATGAGTTTTGAGCCTGTGAAAATGCAATTCCAAGTCTCAGGCATCTAGGACGAAGAATAAGCGGTTTTTCGAACCAAGCGTATTTGCACAAACAGGATGCACTTGCCCATGATCATTTTACATATTTATAATGAGATATGACAAAACAAAACATTTTCTGAACAAAATATGATATTTTTCACATAAAATTCGTAGTGGTTTCAAAATATGAATTTTCATTTTCATAATCATAATCATAATTTTATAAAACTGTTGAACACAGCTAAAAGTGAATGTAAATGGGTTAGAAATTCATCAAAATTAAACCAGCAGCACATATATTAGAAAGCTTTCCACGTGCTGTTAAGAATGAGTTTTGAGCCTGTGAAAATGCAATTCCGCAAGTCTCAGGCTTCTAGGACGAAGAAAGCGGTTTTTCGAACCAAGAGTATTTGCACAAACAGGATGCACTTGCTCAGACAAAACATTTTCTGATCAAAACATGATATTTTTCACATAAATATTGTATTTCAAAATATGAATTTTCATATCATAATCATAATTTTATAAAAACATCTAAAAGTGAATGTAAATGGGTTAGAAATTCATAATTCATCAAAATCAAACAACAGCACATATTTGCAAAGCCTTTTACATGCTGTCAAGAATGAGTTTTGAGGACAAGAGAAAGCGGTTTTTCGAACCACGTGTGTTTGCAGAAACAGCATGCACTTGCCCGTGATGATTTTACATATTTATTTTGAGATAAGCCATAACAAAACATTTTTTAACAAGATATGATATTTTTCACATAAATTATAGTTATTTCAAAATATGAATTTTCATTTTCATAATCATAATTTTATAAAACTGTTGAACACAGCTAAAAGTGAATGTAAATGGGTTAAAATTCATCAAAATTAAAACAGCAGCACATATCTCGCAAAACGTTCCACGTGCTGTCAATAATGAGTTTTGAGCCTGTGAAAATGCAATTCCACAAGTCTCAGGCATCTAGGACGAAGAAAGCGGTTTTTCGAACCAAGCGTATTTGCACAAACAGGATGCACTTGCCCATGATCATTTTACATATTTATAATGAGATTTTACAAAACAAAACATTTTCTGATAAAAATATGATATTTTTCACATAAATATTGTAGTGGTTTCAAAATATGAATTTTCATATTCATAATCATAATTTTATAAAAACATCTAAAAGTGAATGTAAATGGCTTAGAAATTCATAATTCATCAAAATCAAACAACAGCACATATTTCGCAAAGCCTTTTTACATGCTGTCAAGAATGAGTTTTGAGGACAAGAGAAAGCGGTTTTTCGAACCACGTGTGTTTGCAGAAACAGCATGCACTTGCCATGATCATTTTACATATTTATAATGAGATATGATAACAAAACATTTTCTGACAAATATGATATTTTTCACATAAAATTGTAGTGGTTTCAAAATATGAATTTTCATTTTCATAATCATAATTTTATAAAAACTGTTGAACACAGCTAAAAGTGAATGTAAATGGGTTAAAAATTCATCAAATTTAAAACAGCAGCACATATCTCGCAAAACGTTCCACGTGCTGTCAATAATGAGTTTTGAGCCTGTGAAAATGCAATTCCACAAGTCTCAGGCATCTAGGACGAAGAATAAGCGGTTTTTCGAACCAAGCGTATTTGCACAAACAGGATGCACTTGCCCATGATCATTTTACATATTTATAATGAGATATGACAAAACAAAACATTTTCTGAACAAAATATGATATTTTTCACATAAATATTGTACTGGTTTCAAAATATGAATTTTCATATCATAATCATAATTTTATAAAAACAGCTAAAAGTGAATGTAAATGGGTTAGAAATTCATCAAAATTAAACCAGCAGCACATATCTCGCAAAGCTTTCCACGTGCTGTCAATAATGAGTTTCTGAGCCTGTGAAAATGCAATTCCAAGTCTCAGGCTTCTAGGACAAGAGAAAGCGGTTTTTCGAACCAAGCGTATTTGCACAAACAGGATGCACTTGCTCAGACAAAACATTTTCTGATAAAATATGATATTTTTCACATAAAATTGTAGTGGTTTCAAAATATGAATTTTCATATTCATAATCATAATTTTATAAAACAGCTAAAAGTGAATGTAAATGGCTTAGAAATTCATAATTAATCGAAATCGAAACATCAGCAAATATTTTGCAAAGCTTTTACATGCTGTCAAGAATGAGTTTTGAGGACAAGAGAAAGCGGTTTTTCGAGCCAAGCGTATTTGCACAAACAGCATGCACTTGCCCATGATAATTTTACATATTTATAATGAGATATGATATACAAACATTTTCTGATCAAAATATGATATTTTTCACATAAAATTCGTAGTGGTTTCAAAATATGAATTTCTAAATGGGTTAGAAATTCATCAAAATTAAAACAGCACATATCTCGCAAAGCTTTCCACGTGCTGTCAAGAATGAGTTTTGGAGGACAAGAGAAAGCGGTTTTTCGAACCAAGTGTATTTGCACAAACAGCATGCACTTGCCCATGATAATTTTACATGTTTATAATGAGATATGACAAAACAACACATTTTCTGAACAAAATATGATATTTTTCACATAACAATTATAGTTATTTCAAAATATGAATTTTCATATTCATAATCATAATCATAATTTTATAAAACTGTTGAACACAGCTAAAATTGAATGTAAATGGCTTAGAAATTCATAATTCATCAAAATTAAACCAGCAGCACATATCTCGCAAAACGTTCCACGTGCTGTCAATAATGAGTTTCTCAGCCTGTGAAAATGCGATTCTGCAAGTCTCAGGCTTCTAGGACGAAGAGAAAGCGGTTTTTCGAGCCAAGCGTATTTGCACATACAGCATGCACTTGCTCAGACAAAACATTTTCTGACCAAAATATGATATTTTTCACATAAATATTGTACTGGTTTCAAAATATGAATTTCTAAATGGGTTAGAAATTCATAATTAATCGAAATCGAAACATCAGCAAATATTTGGCAAAGCCTTGTACTTGCTGTCAATAATGAGTTTCTTAGCCTGTAATAATGCGATTCTGCAAGTCTCAGGCTTCTAGGACGAGAAAGCGGTTTTTCGAACCAAGGTATTTGCACAAACAGCATGCACTTGCCCATGATAATTTTACATGTTTATAATGAGATATGATATACAAACATTTTCTGACAAATATGATATTTTTCACATAAAATTGTAGTGGTTTCAAAATATGAATTTTCATAATCATAATTTTATAAAAACATCTAAAAGTGAATGTTAATGGGTTAGAAATTCATCAAAATTAAAACTGCAGCACATATCTCGCAAAGCTTTCCACGTGCTGTTAAGAATGAGTTTCTGAGCCTGTGAAAATGCGATTCTGCAAGTCTCAGGCTTCTAGGACGAAGAGAAAGCGGTTTTTCGAACCAAGCGTATTTGCACATACAGCATGCTCTTGCCCGTTATAATTTTACATGTTTATAATGAGATATGATATAGCAAACCATTTTCTGACC